>NW_028255257.1:0-41070 GCF_964263255.1 Lissotriton vulgaris
CACATCTGCATACCAGTCCCTACAATTTTGCCAAGTTTGGTGTAATTCCGTTCAGCGGTTCGGGCTGTAGACTTGTCAGACCGTCCTATGGAAATTGACATGGGCAAAACACGTTTTGGGACCCCCCTTTTTTCTCAGCCCCCACTTCACGAATCCCCCCGAAACTTTCAGCGAAGGAGCGCAGCAGAGCTGGCCAAAATTTTGGGAAATTAAATGTAAATTCCTCAACCGGCGCCAAAGGTATTCCCAATAGAATGTTGCGGATTTCCTATGGTAGCTAGGTCCTAACTATATATACCCACTGGCTATCACCAGTAGGTAATATATATATATATATATATATATATATATATATATATATATATATATATATATATATATATATATATATATATATTCACTGAAAAAACCATAGGTTTGACACATGTTATAGTTAGCTGGAAATTTTACTGACATAAAACCAATGAAATTCCACGTTATAGTTAGTTGGACTCACTATAACTTGCGCGTGCAATGCACTGCTGATGACGTCACATATTACATCACTCATGACATGGTCAGTGACATCACTCATGACATCACTGATGACACCATCCAGTGAATATGTGTCTTTCTGAAAAATAAATATTAGTGAGTAATGTTTAAATATTTAAATATATATATTAGTGTTTCACTTTGTGTATAAGTGACTACATGTGTTGGTAAGTAGCTACATGCGTATGTATATGGGTTATTAGATGTTTCTCTTAGTATCAGTATGAGTGTCTATATGGTTTGGTGGGGGTATTACTTAGCACATAGATGCATGAGTGACTGACTCTCTGTTTGTATGTGTTTTGAAGACAGCATATGTGCAGGACTGTATGGGTGGATGAGTGTGTATATGTGTTTGTTAGTGAGTGAATGACTGTCTCACTAGTGTCTTTATCAGTAACGACATATGTTTTAATCTAGTATATGTGAATATTGATGTATATAAGTGAGTATATGTGAGAGTAAGAGATTGAAAGAGTTCCTGTTTAAATAAGTATGTGTTTCTATAAGTGATTGCTTAAGAGAATAAATATGTGTAATTTTCAATAGAAGTAAGGTGGAAGTGTGTGTATAACTCTATATTCAAATAAATGGATGTTCAATAGTTTATTTGCACGTGTGAGTATGTCTGTGAGTAACTTTTCGATGATTGTCGGTGTGTAACAGGATGTATAGGTGTATCATTTCATATGATGAGTGAGTATATGTATGAGTGGATGTGTATATAGATGGTGGAATTACTGAATTACTTGTTGTAACTGATATGGGTATCTGCATTTTTTTTTAAATTTCAGTTTCGATTTTTGAATATGTGTTTCAAGGGTTACATTACAGTGAAAGGAGGTCTGTCACTATGTCACAAGGATGGTGTCATCAGTGATGTCACTGACCATGTCATGAGTGATGTAATATGTGACGTCATCAGCAGTGCATTGCACGCGCAAGTTATAGTGAGTCCAACTAACTATAACGTGGAATTTCATTGGTTTTATGTCAGTAAAATTTCCAGCTAACTATAACATGTGTCAAACCTATGGTTTTTTCAGTGAATTTCATAGGTTTTTTAAATGCTACTTCCTAACTATAACGTGTGTAAAACCTATAGTTTTTTCTGTGAATTTCATTGGTTTTTAAAATGCTAATTCAGAAAAATGTCGTGTATGCAACCTATACTTTTGGCAATAAAGTTCTGGCAATATTTTTTTCGAAAACAAGCCGTTTTCTTCACTGTTCAAGTTGCATAGAGACTCCTTGTAAAGCAATACAGAATTCGAAAGTCTGTACCTTGCCTTTTTTTAAACACATTAAAATTTGTCTGTAAATAAAAATAGCCTTACTAAACTTTCGTGCGCGACCCGGTGTGCGCACTCTCGGCAACAGTTGTCAATAAAATGGATATCGCATTTCCAGGCTTTCGTGCGCGACCGAGTGCGCGCACAGGCCTATATATTTCGTAAAAACCTTGCAATTTTGAACTTATTGAATTTCTTCATACACCCCTCAAAGAACTTATAGTACGTCAAAGAGACTGTACCTAGACTTCTTTTTTATTCTTATGAAACTTTTCAGTAAATGGAGCCGAATGTCTTTTTAAACTTTCGTGCGTTACCGGATGTACACACCTTGGTATTTTTTTTAGAAATATAAAACGTTTCATACTTTAACAATTGTGTGCTTAAATCCAGCTCAGAAGATATACAAAATCATGATGGTAGTTGGTTCAACCCGGACCGTTTATTAGAGGTAGATCGTCCGACTCCACCGGAAGACACCCCTAATAAAAAGGACATATATATAAAATGCGGACTAGCCGCTGTATCGTGCTAGCAAACTATAACATATAAATCGTTAGAAAAAACAAAAGGAATCGAGCAAAATCAGTAGGCCACTGATGAGATCTTTTTTTGACCTCGCTAAAATAGAAAAATTAGGAACAACCCCTCATGAGAAATATGAAACTAGTGAGAGAAACCGAGCTCGACGCCATGATGGCTGCAAGACAGCTCGGCTCCGCCGCCCACCCCACCCAAAATAACGACAAATATTATAAAGATACACAACACACCAGCAAAGTAACAGGGTAAAACGTTTTATTAAATAACTATTTACATGGCAGCCTACTGCAACATGAAAACAACACTTTCAATTGGTTCTTAATAGTTTCAATTCTGGAATTTACACGCAGCACTCCACCCACTTCCCTCACTATCTTTTCTACTCTCAAGAGACAACAACGTCCTACATCTTTCGGAAGACTTTGGTGAAATGGCTACCGTATCTCATTCATCTTCCGAATCTGACCAAAATGATCGACTACCTTTAATAAGAAAAAATAAATCTTTCATCTGGCAATTTTTCACTTATCCTGAAGATCAAAAGAAAGTGAATGCACCAAAAGTAACCTGCACGATATGTGACTTGGTTCTCTCAAGAAAAAATCCAGCAAAAAAATATTCCTTTTCCATACATACCATGGTGCGGCATGTCAAACAAGTGCACCCTCTGCAATTTGCAGAGGCAACGACAAGAGCCCTGGCCACGCTATTACCATTAGAGGTGGCAAGCACATCTTCTGATCGACGACCTGTATCTCCATGGAGTGCAGAGATGGACTTCAGATATTTAACTATATATGGTCTATAACCTATGGTTTTTTTAGTGATTTTCTTTGGTTTTTTAATAGCAAATATCAAAAGCTTTTTTGTGGAAAATGACTAAAATTAGGTATACATAAGCGGCGGTCATTTATGTTCACCACAGCCATTGTTAAAAGTAAAGTGAAAGTCGCGAAACAGTGGCCACGCCATCTAGTCCCTTTTAGGCCCCATCATGCACGTAAGTAACAGCCATTTTCTGTGTCATGGCCTCTCTGCCCACTGCCAATAGCCTATGATTGTTCGAAATTGGTTCTCTTTGGGTCATTCTCTGTTCACAAATAAGCATAAAGTCGCAATACTCTATTTAGTTTTTGCAGATAGTGAAGGATAGGTAGTGCACACTTTTGTCCCCTTTGTAACCCGTCATGCCTATCTCTGCCCCGTTTGTTGGTAGTTGGTTCAACCCGGACCGTTTATTAGAGGTAGATCGTCCGACTCCACCGGAGGACCCCCCTAATAAAAAGGACATATATATAAAATGCGGACTATCCGCTGTATCGTGCTAGCAAACTATAACATATAAATCGTTAGAAAAAACATGAAACTAGAGAGAGGAACCGAGCTCGACGCCATGATGGCTGCAAGACAGCTCGGCTCCGCCACCCACCCCGCCCAAAATAACGACAAACACTATGCAAATATTATAAATATATACAACACACCAGCAAAGTAACAGGATAAAACGTTTTATTAAATAACTATTTACATGGCAGCCTACTGCAACATGAAAACAACACTTCTAATTGCTTCTTAGTAGTTTCAATTCTGAAATTGAACACCCAGTACATCCATAGGTCATGTCCGACAAGTTGTGTGGGGGGATGCCTTGCTAATGCCGCCACCCCCACCACCTTCTGTAGGAAGGACTCTGGATATCCTTGGTCCCTGAGAGGCTTCAATGTCCCTGCCTTGCACAAATGTCATAAGTTCTGGATGTTGAGAGCCATACTTCAGGGTCCGACAAGTTGTGTGGGGGGATGCCTTGCTAATGCCGCCACCCCCACCACCTTCTGTAGGAAGGACTCTGGATATACTTGGTCCCTGAGAGGCTTCGATGTCCCTGCCTTGCACAAATGTCATAAGTTCTGAATGTTGAGTGCCATACTTCAGGGTCCAAGAAACACGGACTCGGAGGGGGCGCTTGGCTCCTGCCCCCTCCCCAAGTCTTGTTCCCCTGGTATGGCCTGAGATCGCCCCCGACATAGGCGGCCGGCTCCCGGGGTCAGGCGGAACTTCTTCCCTTTTGATGCCTCTTCCATTCTGGACCTTGTCCCACAATCCGTTTGACCTGAAGACACGTCCTGCGGTGCCCTGGTCCGACCATCACATTTACACCGTCTCACCCGCCATCCGGCTGAATTGCACCCACTCTTCCGATACAGCGACAGGCGGTTGCCACGGAGCTCAGGAAATGGCGGTCGGCTCCACAGACTTGGGCCTGGCCTGCAAGGATGGCTCTGGGCAACTCTGGAACTCGGACGCTTGACTGCTAGGGCATGAGCCCCATTCCCAAAAGCGTCCCCTCAGCCTTGAAGATTCTACAAGAGTCACCGAGGCCCCCGACTCCTGCAGACTTCCGGTGGGGAGCGACTGCCATGATTGCTCGCGGAATGGCCACGACGTAGCCACGGGGTGCTCTCATGCTGACGCCAGCTTCAGTCTGAAACATCCAGAAACACTGTAGACTACCAATTCGATCAGTTACGGTGGAGCCCCAACGACGTATCGCGTTCTTGCGTAATCCGTCATATGACGCGCCGCGTTAGCGCACCCGGAAGTGCTCCGGTGCGCGAGGCGCGAAGCGCAGCTTCCCGGAAGCAATGCGGAGCGCGTAATGTAAGCATTTACATTTCAGTTGGTTCTCCCTCACAATATTTTCAATGTCACATAAAAGTCACCCATCACCCACTGCCATCTCTGGCTGTTTCCATGGTAACACCTCATTCTGCACCTGGCTGAAGGCACAGGTCAAAAGTTCATATCTCAACGTTCTACAGCAAAGTAACAACACTGTTTTCCCTCCAGAAACACCTGCCAATCCACAGCTCTGTTACATGTCTTTTTTTTCACACCCAATAGTACTTTTCGTTTAACATAAACATTAACATGCAACGTACTGTTCAATCTCCACTTCTTACAATCAACCAATCATTTTTATTTTTTAAACCACACCCAGCCTCTTCCTTTTTCTTTATTTAGAATTTCAACTTCTAACTACCATTCCACTTCCAGAACCGATCGGAGGACGACTACAAATCCCTTGAAAATGAAGGTCTGGCTAATAGGACACAGTTATATTCACTGGAGTGAAAAATATACAGTAAGCAGACGAATTTGCAACCTCAGCTTACCAAATGTACACATAACATGGATTTCCAAAAGAGGATTGAAATGTCACCAATTGATTCCATTGGTGAAAACTTTTATGCATCTCCCAGAACCAGACCTTATAATTGTGCACTGTGGTGGGAACGATCTAGGCACAATCACTGGGGTAGGTCTGGAAATGCTTCTAAAAGACACCTTTCGACAATTGATGACACTTTTTCCTCGATCTGCCTTGGTATATTCCAATATATGCCAAAGACAGAAATGGAATTGGTCCAATCACCAATGTGCATAATTTTAGAAAGCAAGGAGACATGTAAATAAATCTGTTTCTGCGTTCCTCAGAGATTATAGCATGGGTTCTATTTACCACAACAACTTGCGATACCACATGCAAGACGTCTATAGGAGAGACGGTGTTCATTTCACGAATGAGGGAAACAGAATCTTCCTCTGCAACATCAGGCTCTGCATCGGTACTTACTTATAAATGCAGAAAACACTCAATTAACACAATGGCTCTTTTCAGAGCCACCTTATATCTAAGCACTCAAACTTCTGATTTATCTCCATTTTCACACTCTTGTAAAAAGGTGTGCGCGACCGAGTGCGCGCACCACGCAACTTAAAAAAAAAATATATATATATATATTTTTGCCTTTAAGGGCCTTACTGCACACCCTGAGAAAACCTACGCAGCAAAACAATCTCTACCTTCTCCCCTTTCCATATTCCAACGCTTTGAAATCAACAATATATTTACTCGCAATGACAAAATGGCGGTCAACACTTCCTGATTTCCTTCGAATCGAACGTTAACAGACGTCACGCAGCAAAATTCCGCTCGTGCGCGCAGCCGTTTGGGTGCGCGCACGTGTGCGCGCGTATAGATATATAATTGACTTTAACTTTAATTTCCTCAGCAACTACTGAACGGATTTACACCATTCCAAAAAAAGCGTAATCTGCGAGCCGGACTGTACAGTTTTGCCACATTTCTTATAAATCCATTCACCCGTTCGACCTGTAGCCGAGTCTAAAGGTCCTATGGAAAATAACATGGAGAAAACACGTTTTGGGATCCCCCTTTTATCTCAGCCCCCACTTGACCAATCCCCCCCAACCTTTTAGGGAAGGAGCGCAGCGGACTGAGCCATCTTCTTTTAGAAATTCGCTAAGATTCTTCAACCAGGGCCAAAGTTATTCCAAATAGAATGTTGAGGATTTCCTATGGAAACTAGGTCCTAACTATAACTACCTACTGGCGACCGCCAGTAGGTAATATATATATATATATATATATATTCACAGAAAAAACCATAGGTTATAGTGGATATATAGTTAGGAATTTGCATTTACAAAACCTTGAAAATTCAATGAAAAAACCATAGGTTATAGGCCATATATAGTTAGGAATTAGCATTTACAAAACCTTATTTTACTCGCATAAAACCATTGAAATTCCATATATAGTTAGCTAACTATAAGCGCTAACTATATATCGCGCACCCGCAATCCACTGCTGATGATGTCACATATTACATCATTCATGACATGGTCAGTGACATCACTGATGACATCACTGATCACAACATCCAGTGATTGTATGTGTCTGTAAAGTTTAAATATGTTTCACATATTGAAGAATGAGTGGATGTATAAGTGTCTGGATGAAGAATTTAGTAGGTGCATGACTGACTGTATGAGTGAGTGATTAAATGTGTCTCACTGAGTACATGGGTTAGTGAGTAAACTGTCTTAATTCGTGCATCAGTATGTTTGTTGTTGTGTAAGCTGCTGCATGTGTTGATCAGTAGCTATAAGAGTGGCCATATGGGTTATTGATTGGTTGCCCAAATATTTGAATGGGAGGCTGAGTGTGTGTGTGGGTGGCTGGGAGGTGCGTGACTCTGTGCATAGATGTGTGAGCAGTTGATTCACTAGATGTATGGTTTCAAAAGTGCACGTGGAAACAGCTATATGGGCGGTTGACTGTGCATGGGTGTGTTGGTGAGTGAATGGATTTCTCATTGCTACATGTGCAAGTAAGTACGTATGTAAAACACAATACATGTGAGAGTTGAGATATATAAATAACTGAACATAAGAGCCAGTGAATGTGTGAGTGGCTGTATCGATCACTGTGAGCTTGTATCAGGGATTATATAAGAGAGTAAATATGTGTTATTATATGTTTGAATAAGTAAGATGTGTATAACTGTATAGTTGAGGAAATGGAGGTGTGATTGATTCTTTGCATGACTGACTAGGTGTGTGAGTAACTCCATGGATGAGTGACAGTCTGTGAGTGTCTGTTTATACTGAGTGTATGTAAGGTTATATTAGAGTCTGAAGAGGTTCATTGTATTATCACATGAGTGATGTGATCAGTGATGACAAATGAGATGTCATCAGTGATGTCATTTGAGTTGTCATCAGTGATGTCATTTGAGATGTCATCATTGATATCATTTGAGTTGTCATCAGTGATGTCATTTGAGATGTCATCAGTGATGTCATCAGTGATGTCACTGACCATGTCATGAATGATGTAATATGTGACATCATCAGCAGTGGATTGCGGGTGCGCGATATATAGTTAGCGCTTATAGTTAGCTAACTATATATGGAATTTCAATGGTTTTATGCGAGTAAAATAAGGTTTTGTAAATGCTAATTCCTAACTATATATGGCCTATAACCTATGGTTTTTTCATTGAATTTTCAAGGTTTTGTAAATGCAAATTCCTAACTATATATCCACTATAACCTATGGTTTTTTCTGTGAATTTCATTGGTTTTTTAATAGCAAATATGAAAAGCTTTAAAATGTCAAGTACGTGATAGATAAAAACATTTTCGTATTTATGCACGCTGATGTGCTTTGAACGCTGCCCCCCCCCTCCCCTCCGTTGTAATCCGTCGTACCTCCTTGTCTCTCCATTTGATTGATTGTTGTCCAAGCATTTACTGTTTTAGAATTGGTTCTCTTTGGATCATTCTCTATTTACAAACAAGCACAAAGTCGCAATACTCTGTTTAGTCTTTGCAGATAGTGAAAAATCGTGTAAAAAAAATAAAAGTAATCGAGCAAAATCAGTAGGCCACTAATTGGATCTCTTTTTGACCTCGCTAAAATAGAAATATTAGGAACAACCCTTCTTGAGAAATACGAAAATAGTGAGATGAACTGAGCTCCACACCATGAGGGCTGCAAGACAGCTCGGCTCCATCACCCATCCCGCACAAAATAATGACAAACCCTATGCAAATATTAAAAATATAGACAACACACCAGCAAAGAAACAGGGTAAAACATTTTATTAAAAAACTATTTACATAACGTTGGTTTATAAGATGATGTCAGTAGTGGACCGATGTGTGAATAGATCGAAAACAGCACAAGGCTCCAAGATCCGGATAGCAAGCTCCTGGATGTTGGGTGCCATAGTTTAGAGTTCTGAATTTCAGCCTTTTTCAATGCCTGTGCTTTGTTGAATCAAAATGGCGGCTTGACACAAAACTGACTCAAGCGTTGCTACTGATGCTATGCAGACCAAAACTGGTTTTCAGTTTGTACATTTTTCTAGATTTTTCAATCCAAGTTTGGTTGACTTTGTAGAACGATGGCTTCAGATTTTCAACATACGGTGTGGTGGCGCTGACTGGAAGGGGGCGCTTCGCTCCTGCCCCCTCCCCAAGTAAGATTTTCATACGTGAAAGTACGTTAATGGTTTTGGTCCCTGAGATGCTTCGATGTCACTACCATTCTCAAATAGCATAAGTTCTAGATGTTGGGTGCCATAGTTAAGAGTTCTGAGCAGCGCTTGTAACACTGTCTGAAGCTTATTTCCACCTACTGCAGCTTCACTATTCTCAAAGTAAGTGAGTGTCGTTTGTGGACCTGACTGCATTAGAAAACAATGTAATATGTTACCTTCCTAAACAGCTTGACGGAGGCCCCTGAGGGACGCTGTGATGGCCATGGACTCGGAGAAGACGCTTGGCTCCGACACCCTCCCCAAGTCTTATAGCACTGGTGTAGCCTGAGATCGCCCCCGACATAGGCGGCCGGCTCCCGGGGTCCGGCGGTACTTTTTGCCTTTTGATGACTCTTCAATTCTGGACCTTGTCCCACAATCCGTTTGACCTGAAGACAAGCTGTAGTGGGGCGCCCCTTTATCGTTTTAGTTGCCATTCCGCCCGCTTTTGCTACACTGTGCCTCTTCCGCCATTCAGCTGTTTTCCGCCCGCTCTTGCGACTACAGCGTCTCGCTCACCATGTAGTTGAGATGCGCCCGCTCTTGCGGTGCAGCGATAGGCGGCTGCCACAGGACTCTCAAAATGGCGGCCGGCTCTTCGGTTTTGGGCCTGGTCCACTAAAATGGCCCTGGGACACCTTGGAACTCGGACGCTTGTCTGCTAGGGCTTGGGTCCCATTCTCGAAAAGCGTCCCCTCAGCCGTGAAGATTCTACAAAAGTCTTGGGGGCCTCCGACTCCCGCAGGCTTCTGGTGGGGAGCGGCTGCCATGATTGCTCGTGGAATGGCCACGACGGAGCTACGAGATGGTAGTGGTCTCATGCTGACGCCAGCTTTAGTCTGAAACATCCAGAAACACTGTAGACTACCAATTCGATCAGTTCCGGTAGCGCCCCAACATGACCCGGAAGAGAAGAACTTGCCCTCCCCTCTTTGACTGATGGTTCTTGTTGCCTGTCCCCTCTGTTGTCATTTAACAGAACTTTTTGGACTGCTGAAAGGGGTTGTGTTCTGAACGCTGGTTGGTGGAGACATTTAGACTATATTCTTGACCTACGTTGTCGCGTAATGCGTTTTATGACACGCCGCGTTAGCGCACCCGGAAGTGATCCGAGGCGCGGCGCGCAGCGCGTAACGTAAGCATAACAGGTCATGTGACTTGTTAATAAAACTTTTCATTGGTTCATTTTACTTTTGTTAATTTAATGATGAAAAGCTTGGTCTTATGACCTAAAAATTACGGTTTTTATTATTTTTGAACAATATTTTTTTTTCAAACATATGTTATAATATTCCAGGCTAATGTACTTTCCCGGAAAATTTACAACTGTCTTGCAAGTAAAATATATTCCTTTTTCGAGAAAAAGGGCGTTTCTTCCTTCCATGACGGAGCCGTTGAGTAAAAGAGATTCGGCCTGCTGTCTTAGTCGCCGATACGCCTGATTATCAGATTCTTATCGATCACTTTATGTTGCAGACATGAAAAACACAACTGCCCTTGACCATTTATCTTTACTGCGTTCCTACATATTATACCTTTTATCCGTCATGTAATTGGACTGCTTTATTTCACTTGCCTTTTACTGATTCGAAAACAGTCACTAAAAGTAAAAACTTTACAAATGAAAATACTACTACCGTGTTTTGTTTTAAAAACCTTTATTGTGAAAATGTCAGTATACAAATACGGGCCTATAACCACGTGGGCCGGCCACGGAGCAAACTCAAATCGTATATGATGAGGAGACATTTACACTGTAGAAGAACGTAATGAGCGGGCCATTAGGTGACAAGAACAAAGGTGTCTAACAGTTGCGGAATCGGTGGACGTACATTTTGTAATTAAAATACGACAGGGCCACTTACAATAACATTTTCTAGATATACATTTGCGGGCAAAGAGTTACGAGTCCCATTTATACCGGCGCCATTTTGGGCGAGGCCGGGCAGGTCCAAGATATAGTCAAAATGTCTCCACCAACCATCGGCCAGACCAGAACCCCTTTCGGCCCTTTATGTTACAAGATGGTGTCTTCTATTCAGAAAATATTGGTGGCAGCATTTTGAAAGGAAACAGAAACAGCCGTTCTCCTAGTGAGTTTCACATTGTTACATTTAGGAAGAATGTTGAAGAGTAGTATGTGGAAAATCTGAAGCCATTTTTCTACAAACTCTCAATCAGACTTGGATGGAAAAAAAAACCTGAAGAATGTACAAACTGAAAACCAATTTTTGTCTGTATAGCACCAACAGTAACGCTTGAATCAGCTTTGTGTCAAGCCGCCATTTTCATTCAATCAATAGCGTCCCCCTGCACACATTCAGGGACCTGGTCGTGTCTTCAGATGAAACGCATTGTAGGAAAAGAAGCAGAAAGGAAAAGGAAAAATGTTCCGCCGGACCTAGTGAAGCTGCAGCAGGTGCAAATAAGCTTCAGACAGTCTTACAAGCACTGCTCAGAACTCTCAACTGAGGCACTCAACATCCAGGACTTGCCATTCGGATCTTGGCGCCTTGTATTTTTGTTTTGTTTTTGATGGAGGGGAAAGAACAAAAAACAGACATTGAAAAAGGCTCAACAGTGCAGGGCGCCTTGTGCTGGTTCCGACCTATTCACACATCGGTCCGCTACTGACATCACCTCATAAACCAACGGGGCACCCCACGCCGACTTTCGGCGCAGCATTGTAGGATGGCCACACCAGTGCGGCAATTTGCTGGACACCACCTCGGTGCCATCCAGATCTCGGCGCGTTCATTCATTCAATAGCGTCCCCCTGCACACATTCAGGGACCTGGTCGTGTCTTCAGAAGAAACGCATTGTAGGAAAAGAAGCACAAAGGAAAAGGCAACAAGTTCCACCGGACCTAGTGAAGCTGCAGCAGGTGCAAATAAGCTTCAGACAGTTCTACAAGCACTTCTCAGAAATCTCAACTGAGGCACTCAACATCCAGGACTTGCCATTCGGATCTTGGCGCCTTGTGCTGGTTCCGACCTATTGACACATCAGTCCACTACTGACATCACCTCATAAGCCAACGGGGCACCCCACGCCGACTTCCGGCGCAGCATTGTAGGATGGCCACACCAGTGCAGCCACTTGCTGGACACCACCTCGGTGCCATCCGGATCTCAGCGCGTTCGAGTCACTGTGCCGGAAGAGTAACCGGAACTCAGCTGAACACGCCGTCTTTCGGCGCAGCATTGTAGGATGGCCACACCAGTACGGCAATTTGCTGGACACCACCTCGGCGCCATCCGGATCTCGGCGCGTTCGAGTCACTGTACCGCAACAGTGACCGCAATTCAGCTGGACACGCCGTCTTTCGGCGCAGCATTGTAGGATGGCCACACCAGTGCGGCAATTTGCTGGACACCACCTCGGTGCCATCCGGATCTCGGCGCGTTGTGCTGCCTTTGGCCTATTCGCACATCGGTCCGCTACTGACGCCGCCTCACGTGCCAACGGATTTTCTACGCTTTTTGTAGCCCTATGTCGCATAACAGGTCATGTGACTTGTTTATAAAACTTTTCATTGGTTCATTTTACTTTTGGTTTCCTAAAGATGGAAGGCTTGGTCATATGACCTAAAAATAACACTTTTCATTGGTTTAGAACATTTTTTTTTCCCAAACGATGAAAGCCCCACCTTGTTTCTGGATCATTCAGACTGAAGCTGGCGTCAGCATGAGAGCACCACCATCTCGTGGCTCCGTCGTGGTCATTCCGCGAGCAATCATGGCAGCCGCTCCCCACCGGAAGCCTGCGGGAGTCGGGGGCCCCCAAGACTTTTATACAATCTTCACGGCTGAGGGGACGCTTTTCGAGAATGGAGCCCAAGCCCTAGCAGGCAAGCGTCCGACTTCCAAGGTGTCCCAGGGCCATTTCAGTGGACCAGGCCCAAAACCGAAGAGCCGTCCGCCATTTTGACAGCCATGTGGCAGCCGCCTATCGCTGCACTGCAAGAGTGGGAGCAACTCCACAACATGGTGAGCGAGACGCTGTGGCCGCAAGAGCGAGCGCAACTCAGCTAGATGGCCGCCACCTGGGGAGACCCGTTCACGCCGCCTCCCCCCCCCCCCCCCCCGGGCCGCCGCACGCCAATTTTCGGAGCAGCATTGTAGGATACCAAAACCAGTGCGGCAGTTTACTGGACATCACCTGGGTGCCTGTCGTACATGTTGTGTCAGCCATGTGACACTGGACACAGACCGCTACTGACGAGGCCTCCCCCCGCACCACCCGGGACGCCCCACGCTGTTTTTCTGTGCTGCATTGTAGGATCCCTAAACCAGTGCGGCACCCAGGCGACATCACCTGGGTGCCGTCCAGAACTCTGCACGTTGTGCTGCCTTGGGACTATTCGCACAACAGACCGCTACTGACGAGGCCTCCCCCCGCCCCACCCGGGACGCCCCACGCCAATTTTCGGAGCAGCATTGTAGGATCCCTAAACCAGTGCGGCACCCAGGCGACATCACCTGGGTGCCGTCCAGAACTCTGCACGTTGTGCTGCCTTGGGACTATTCGCACAAAAGACAGCTTCTAACCATTGTTGCTTTTTGTGTTAATAAATGTTTAAATGTTTTTAGTTTTTGTTCTGTTCATTATCGTTAAAAGTTAATAAAGTTTTATAACCTTAATTTGTTGGAGTGTTATCTATTTTTTGAAAAACGGGTGAATGGGGCCTTGAATCGGGTTATTGTCATGTGTGGGCTTTGGAAGTGTGCTGCTGCAGGATCGGACATTTCAAACTCAAATGCACGTTCTTTTTCTTACCTTTCCGAAGCATGGAGCGCAATAGCAAGCAGAGAAAGAGTGATGCACGTGTTGAACACTACCTGACCTGGCAAGTTGCTGGCAGTGCCCCCCCGCCCGCTCCTGAAAGAGGGCACACACACACCGCCGCCCCGAGTACTTCACAAATCTTTAAAAGACCATGCGCTTGTTCATGAGGCTTAAATGGTTTATCACCTCTTCTAGAACCCCTACATCGACCCTCTGACGTTTCATGGAAAAATTACCATGTAACACAATACCAAGCCCTGTCAGCTGAAACCCCCAAGGAATCGTGGGGCATATTATCAAGGGGGTTTATCTCCGCTTTTTTGGCTTTAAAAACCATGAAAGCGGAGATAAAATTATTTCCCTATTATCAAGCTGTCGCTAACACCAGTTAGTGACACCTAAAAGGAGATAGCGACCATCTTGGGCCCGGCTTTGCATGTCAGTGATACTTATCACTAATGACATGCAAAGTGGCGTGCCAAGATGTTAGCGACTGGAAACAGTCCCTAACATCGCTACCTTCTATTACCAACTTTTGGAGATATTCGCGCTAAGCGCGAATATCTCCAAAATCTAACACCTGCCCTGAGCAGTTCTTAGCCATGTTATCCAATGGGAGGTGGATAACATGGCTAAGACCATTAGGTCGATAATACATGAATATCGCTGACTTTTCTGCGATAATAGCAAGGTTTATCTGCGATAAAAATCGCCGATGTGCGGCGATAATTTTTGTCTCTAAACAAGTTATAGACAAAAATTATCGCTAGTTGTTAGTAATATGCCCCCGGGTTTTTGCTTGCAGAAATCGGGAGGCGGGAGACTAGCACTGAAATCAGTACTCACACGCCTGAATCAGGAGGATTGCCATGTCTGAATTCTCTACAGCTGGGGCCATAAACTACATCCGCAGGGGTAGGTGATAGCCTGGGACCAGCCTGGCATCTAAAATGGCTGCCGTGCACGACAAAATTGTGGCATTCGAAAAAAGGCAAGATGGAGCAGCCGCTGGAAGAGATATATCAACATATATCAGCCTCCTCAGCCACCCTCAGGAAACATAGGGGATTAGGATATGTCTCCCGCACCCCCTTATACCTAGTACTTTAATTAACGAAGCACAAAATGGCGAATTCCCGTTTCGCTACCAGTTTGCAGCCCAGTTCGCGGCCCGTGAAGCGCTTCTACCGTGAAAAATCATTTTTTTTTTTATTTTCCCCACGGGACCCTTTAATAACCCCAACAACATTCCTAGGGGGTCAAGAGAGGGATACCTTGCCCCCTTTCATTAAATTCCCCCTTAGTTTTTCACCTTTTCTTCTCTCTCGATCCTACCGAGAGACAAGATGGCGGCCGCTCCGGACTGTCACGCAGCAAAAAAAAAAAAAAAGCTCACGCACAGCCGCTGGAAGAGATGTATCAACATATATCAGCCTCCTCACCCACCCTCGGGAAACATAGGGGATTAGGATACGTCTCCCGTACCCACTTATAACTAGTAATTTAATTTACGAAGCACAAAATGGCGAATTCCCGTTTCGCTACCAGTTTGCGGCCCAGTTCGCGGCCCGTGAAGCGCTTCTACCGTGAAAAATCATTTTTTTTTTCTTTTCCCCACGGGTCCCTTTAATAACCCCAACAGCATTCCTAGGGGGTCAAAAGGAGGATACCTTGCCCCCTTTCATTAAATTCACCCTTCGTTTTTCACCTCTTCTTCTCTCTCGATCCTACCGAGAGACAAGATGGCGGCCGCTCCGGACTGTTTAGAATGTTGACAGACACCGGAGAGCCAATCAGCTTTCTGCGCGCAAAGTTCCGATAAGCGAAAAGTAAGCGGACCGGATCGCTGCCCAGAGCGCTGTTACAGATATATATCTTGATTTAAACGTTAATTTCTCAAAAACTACTGGAGCACATATATTGAGACCTAGCAAAGGCACATCGGGCTAACAGTCCCTACAATTTTGCCAAGTTTCGTGCAAATCCATTCAGCCGTTCGAGCTAAAAGTGAGTCCAACCGCCCTATGGAAAACTCAATGCAAAAAACGCGTTTTGGGACCCCCCTTTTTTCTCAGCCCCCCCTTGACGAAACCCCACCAAATTTTCAGGAGCTGCTCAGAAACAAAATGTGCCATTTTCCTGAAAATTTCAGCCGATTCCATCCACAAACGCCAAAGTTATTAGACATAGAATTTTCAAAAGTCCCATAGGGAATTAATCCTAACTATATATACCTACTGGCGATAGCCAGTAGGTAATATATATATATATATATATATATATATATATATATATATATATATATATATATATATATATATATATATATATATATATATATATTACCTACTGGCGGTCGCCAGTAGGTATATATAGTTAGGATTTTTTTCCTATGGGATTTCTGAAAATTCTATGTTGAATAACTTTGGCGTTTGTGGACGGAATTGGCTGAAATTTTCAGGAAAATGGCACATTTTGTTACTGAGCAGCCCCTGAAAATTTGGGGGGGTTCGTCAAGGGGGGGGCGAGAAAAAAGGGGGGTCCCAAAACGCGTTTTTCCCATTCATTTTTCCATAGGGCGGTTGGAATCACTTTTAGCTCGAACGGCTGAATGGATTTACACGAAACTTGGCAAAATTGTAGATTTGGTATGCCCGATGTGCCTTTGCTATGTCTCAATATATGTGCTCCAGTGGATTTTGAGAAATTAACGTTTGAAAAAACAGATATATCTGTGACAGCGTCCCGGTTAGCGCCCCGGTTCGCGTACCTGACGCGTAACGAAACTTCGCGAGGAGAAGCGGATTGGCTCCCCGCTGACTGTCAACATTCTAAACAGTCCGGAGCGGCCGCCATCTTGCGTCTCAGTAGGATCGAGACTCAAGAGGTGGAAAAAACAAAGTGGGAAATGAGCATAAGGGGGCAGAGTACATCCTCCCTGACCCCCTAGGTTTGATGAGGGGGCTTTAAAAGGGCCCCGCGGGGCAAAAAAACCCCAAAAACTTATTATCGTTTTTTTTGCGGGGAGAGCGCCCGGTACGCGCACCGGGAAGCGGTCCGGGGAGCGTAATATACGGAAAAAAGAATGAACGAATGTTCAAATATTGTATGTTTATTGATTGTTCTTTTTGTTGTATTTTTGTTTTTTATTTAAGTTCCAACATGTAGGTACCAATGCAGAGTCTAAAAATAAATATACACCGTTTTCTTTGGAGATATCTTGCATGTTGTTTCAGAAGTTATTGTGATATATGGAATTCATAGCATAGTCTGTGAGGAAAGCAGAAAGAACATGGAGGCAGGAGATGATAAAGAGATGTTAAATACACATTGGAGATAATATAGTGGGAGAAAGGAAGTAACTATGAGCAAACTTACTATGTAACACAAAAAAAGTTGCATAGTATATTTTAAGTCTCAGTTTATATTTTATCTTTTTGGGTACTATTTCATAATTTTCATATTAAAAAGAATAATGTCTCAAAACAATTTTAACTTTTAAAATTTAAATTTATTGTTCTGATTTTTCATAATCTAAGAGAATTTGTAGCATTAAATCATCAGGAATGTCCTCCTTTTCATTCCAAGAATCACATTCACATTCTTCAGCAAATTTAATTAATTCTTCGTCTAATGTGTCATCCAAAAAGTCAATTTCTTCATTTTCTCCTTTGGATTGTTTTCAATCTTAATTTGAAAGGAAATATTATTTTCTTTCTGTTGTGCTTCCATTTTCTTGCTTTAAATTGCATAAAAAAATATATCAGTGGAGATAGGGCACTGTTGGGTTTAAGTATACACAGGTGCTTGTGAGTTTTTAACAGTGAAGTAATCTTTGGGCAGTGCATGGTTTCAGGCAGGAAGTAAAACTATTAAAAAGTGCCTGTGATGAAGGCTAAGTAAATTCATAATTATACCACAGAAGCCTAACTCAATCAATAATTTAAATAATTAAGTCTTTCTCAATGACTAACTCTTATAGAGGGACAGTATGTAACTATCTGAAAACGTTTTCTTTATTTAATTTAAAGTGCATAACATAGTTCTCCTTTCAAATTTTTAAAATTATATCTTACCTTTGAAAAAGAAGTTAAAGTTCACAGTCAAAATGCTCTTGAAATGTACTTCAGGAAGTAGTAGTCAAAATGGCTGTGTTTCTCTCTCTTTCTTTATATATATTCAGGTACATAACCAATCAAATGTCATGAAAAAATAGTAGAAAATGAAAGTAACATTTTAATTGGTTGTCAATTCTAACACTTCATATGTGTTTCTGTCATGTAATTTACCTCAGGATATTTAGTCAGTCCTACAGCATCATTTTCTCAATGGAATTCCATAAAATTTGGGTAAATGGTAGGGACTGCTATGTAGTAGGGCCTATTATATATTTGATGAAAGTGTCTCCAGTGGTTTTTCTGTAAATTACTTTCCCACTTTTTTTTAGCGAGCGCTCACCGGTGCCCCCACCGGTACGCGAACCGGCAGCGTTACGGGAGTCCACCATTTTGTGTATCGGTAGAATTGAGACACAAGATGGAGGGTAAACAATGTTCGGAATGGGTAGAAGGGGGCACGGTAGACACTTTGTGACCCTCTAGGTTTTCTGAGGGGGGCTTAGGACGCTCATATAGGCAAAAAAAAAAAGAAATTGAAAAATTTCGCTGGGGAGCGCCCGGTACGCGCACCGGTAAGCGAACCGGGGAGCGTACTTTGATAAAAAATAGTGAAAAAAGTTAGAAAAAGATTAACGTTTAGAATGATGAGAGGTAGGGTAGCTCTGAAAAGAGCTATTGGGTTCTGTAGCTGATTTAGGTACCTACAAGTTGGTTCCAATGCACAGTTTTAAATAAAGGAGGAATATTCTATTCCCCTCATCTGACAAGTGCACACCATCTCCTCTGTAGATGTCTTGCATGTTGTAACGCAAGTTATTGTTGTATATTGAACCCATTCCACAGTCTCTCATGTAAGCAGAAAAAGATGTATTCACATGTTTCCGTGCTTTCTCAAATTGTGGACAAAATTGGTTGGACCAGTTCCATTTCTGTCTTTGGCATATATTGGAATATACCAAGGCAGTTTGGGGAAAAAGTATCATCAATTGATGAAAGGTGTCCTTTAAAAGCATTTCCAGACCAACCCCAGTCATAGTGTCCAAATCATTTCCACCACAGTGCACTATTAAGAGGTCAGGGTTTGGCAGATGCATAAAACAATTATAATTAAAACATATAAAATATATTTTTCATTTAAAAGAAGAATACATTTTACAGCTTTTGATATTTGCTATTAAAAAACCATTGAAATTCACTGATAAAACCATAGGTTATAGACCATATATAGTTAGGAATTAGCATTTACAAAACCTTGAAAATTCACTGAGAAAACCATAGGTTATAGACCATATATAGTTAGGGATTAGCATTTACAAAACCTTATTTTACTCACACAAAACCATTGAAATTCGCATATATAGTTAGTTGCACTAACTATATATCGCGCACCCGCAATCCACTGCTGATGATGTCACATATTACATCATTCATGACATGATCAGTGACATCACTGATGACATCACTGTTGACAACTCAAATGACATCACTGATGACATCATCCAGTGACTGTATGTTTCTGTAAAGTTAAAATATGTCTTACATATTAAAGAATGAGTGGATGTATAAGTGTCTGGATGAAGGATTTAGTAGGTGCATGACTGACTGTATGAGAGAGTGATTAAATGTGTCTCACTGAGTGCATGGGTTAGTGACTAAACTGTCTTAATTTGTGCATCATTATGTCTGTTGTTCTGTAAACTGCTGCATGTGTTAATCAGTAGCTATATGAGTAACTATATGGGTTATTGATTGGTTGCCCTATTATTTGTATGGGAGACTGAGTATGTGTGTGGGTGGCTGGGAGGTGTATGACTCTGTGCATAGATGTGTGAGCAGTTGATTCACTAGATGTATGGGTTCAAAAGTGCATGTGGAAACAGCTGTATGGGCGGTTGACTGTGTGCATGAGTGTATTGGTGAGTGAATGGATATCTCAGTGCTACATGTCAAAGTAAGTACATATGTAAAACACAGTACATGTGAGAGTTGACATATATAAATAACTGTGCATAAGAGCCAGTGAATGTGTGAGTGGCTGTATGGATCATTGTGAACTTCAATCAAGGATTGTATAAAAGAGTAAATATGTGTTAGCATATGTTTGAATAAGTAAGGTGTGTATAACTGTATAGTTGAGGAAATGGAGGTGTGATTGATTCTTTGCATGACTGACTAGGTGTATGAGTAACTCCATGGATCAGTGACAGTCTGTGAGTGTCTGTTTACACTGAGTGTATCTAAGGTTATATTAGAGTCTGAAGAGGTTCATCGTATTATCACATGAATGATGTCATCAGTGATGTTGTCAGTGATGTCATTTGAGTTGTCAACAGTGATGTCACTGACCATGTCATTAATGATGTAATATGTGACATCATCAGCAGTGGATTGTGGGTGCGCGATATATAGTTAGTGCAACTAACTATATATGCGAATTTCAATGGTTTTGTGTGAGTAAAATAAGGTTTTGTAAATGCTAATCCCTAACTATATATGGTCTATAACCTATGGTTTTTTCAGTGAAAAAAAAAAAATATATATATATATATGAACCACGTGACTCCTCTGGATTTCTCGGTGTTTCCAGCGCCTGCTCAGCACATTCAGCACACCAGCAAACAGAAAGGAGACGGACCACGTAACATCAGCATATCGTTGTTTTATTCGGTACACAGAAAGCAGCTACGCGTTTCTGGCAAGGTATGCCCTTGTTCACGCTGCAACATGTACATAAGACTCAATGCTTTTTTAAATGCAGTTTCAAACAGTGACCACCCCTTCACAGTGACGTAGTGAGTCATGTGACTTAATAAATATAGAAAACATACTGCCACAGTAAGTATGAGTACATCTGATGGTAACATACCATAAAGATACATCACTGGTTAAATCCATATTCAGACAATAGTGGACAAAAATAAATAACTGGTTAAATCCATAAATGTAGATGTACATTTTAGCGCTGTCAATATGTTTCAACAATTTTATATCATATCTAAATATGACCCAACTTAATTTCTCTGGGAGAATATTGACAAGCTGTAAATGCTGGGAAACTCCCTCATCAACAAATGTACAAGTAGTGTGTCTGATCATATAACCATGGCAGTTATGATAAAGTGCTAAGTGAAGGTTAAAAATAATGTGCAAGATTATGAAAAAGTGCGCAGGAAGAGAAAGCTGTACGAGATAAAGTGCAATACCATTCATTAGCTCAAGTACGAAAGAATATATCTAAGCACACCTCAATCTCATATGGGTATAACTGATTACCACAACATTCTATGTGCATATTTCGTACCTTAATAATAATAAATAGCATAAATAGTTAAAACATCATGAACATCAATAAATACACCTAGATTTGTGATAATCAATTGATGATATATATACACACAAGTTTAAATAGCATATATATACACCTCTATATTACATATTTACAACCCACAACAATTTATATGTGGTGATTTCATGTCTATATCTGAGATATCTGTCATCTTATCAAGTAGTAAACGATGTAGAAAAGTAGAAAAGTAGAAAAATACAAATATACATATATAAAAAAAAATATATATATATATATGAGATATCTACACAATCATATTTACAAAAAGGAAAGGTTTCATTTGATTATTTACAACAAGCAGCAAGAAATATATTCAGACCCATCCTCAACCTCAAAATAGGGAACCTAACTAAGAGGGAGGTAAAGATAGTGGGTATGGGTCTGGGGCAATATGCAGGAAATATAGGCGGAAGAACAATATTATGTATTACAAAAAGTGATGCATCTCATCAATATTGTTCAATCCGTTCGGCCAACGTGTGTCAAGCTCTAGTATCATCCTAGTCTCCAGCTGTCTTAAAAGTGATTCCCTGTTTCCTCTTCTTTTCAGGGGTGGTATGGCACCGATCACAAAGTACTTTAAGCACGATAGATCTTTGTTGTGTACTCTTTTAAAATGTCGGGCCACCGGATAGGCAGGGTCACTGTGCAAAATCGCGCGCAAATGTTGTAGGATCCTGACGTGCACCTGCAGCTTGGTACTACCAACATATTGTAAACTGCAGGTACACGTCAGGACATACACGGCAAAGTCTGTTTTGCAATTAAAATTGCCTGTGATCTTTTTCGGCTCTGTAGCAAAAGGAGTTAAATATTGTGAGGTGTTGATGCCAAATCTACAAGCGCGGCAGCTGGAGCATTTAAAAAAACCTCTTGAAGGTTTCAACCAAGGGGTTTTAGTTTTCAATTCAGGGGCAGGTTTGTCCAATGCGGACCCCATACTTTTCGCCCGTCTGAAAGTGATGATGGGATTGGCTGGTAACCTGGTATTTAATATGTGGTCACTTAATACTATAGGCCAATTCTTTTTAAAAATTGCTTTTAATTTCCTGTCTTCGCTGCTAAAAGCTGTGATCATTCTTGGGCCATCTTGTTGAGTATCAGGAATTTCGCTAATTTCTGACTGTGTCTGAGGGGAAGGAAATAGACTTTCTCTAGATCTAAGGTTTGATTTTTCCACTGCTTCCCTGAGAATCTTGTCAGAATAACCCCTGACTTTTAATCGTGCCAGCAATTCATCTAAACATTGTTCAAAGTCAGTAGGGGAACTGCAGATTCTCTTTAATCTTAATATCTCTCCATAGGGTATTCCCATGATGGTATGTTTGGGGTGCATACTGGCAGCGTGTAAGGTCATATTACCAGCAGTGGCCTTCCTATGGAGTGTAGTACTAAGCTTGGCATCAGACACATAGATCTCCACGTCCAAAAATTGCATCCTGATTTGGCTGATGTTAACAGAAAACTTAAGATTCATGGAATTATCAATCATATCCTCTATAAACGACAAAGCCTCATTTTTGGACCCTTTCCACACCATGAAAAAGTCATCTATATACCTCAGATAACAAACAACATGTTCCCTCATGGTGACGGAGTGTAAAGCGGTGAGGACCTGCTCCTCCCACCAGCCTACGTGTAAACACGCATAGCTGGGGGAGAAACAGGCCCCCATCGCCACCCCTCTCATTTGTCTATAAATGTCTTTGCCAAATGTGAAAAAATTATTGTGTAGACACCAATAAATTAGTCCCAGTATGACCTTGTTGTGCTCATAGAAGGCCATGGGTTTCTTGTCCAAGAAATATTTAATTGCATTCATGCCTTGTTCCTGGTTGATACTCGTGTATAACGATTCAACGTCCAACGATATCAGCCACATGTTGTCTTCCCAATCAATACAGGCAATCTTGTCCAAGAAATCACTGGTGTCACGGACATAGCTATCAAGATTTTTTACAATGTCCTGGAGAAAGAAGTCAATATATTGGCCAAAGTTTTCGCCCATGCTTTTAATGGCAGAAACAATTGGCCTAACAGGCACTGGTGTGACTCCTTTGTGCACCTTCGGAATCAAATACAAAGATGGCATTATTGGAAATTCTGTGTTCATAAATTTGTATTCCTCGGTGGAAATCAGTCCTTCTCTCTTCCATTGGGATAGCAACCGTTGTAGTTCACTTTTAGCATAGAGGTATTCTTTCTGGTTGGAGACTTTGTAACACAAGGGATCTGAAAGTTGTCGTTTGGCCTCTAAAATGTAGTCTTGCTTGGGCCAAATCACTAGGTTACCACCCTTGTCAGATTTTTTTATTACTATTTCATGATTTTCCCCAAGTTTCTTTATTAGTTTGCCATATTCTCTTCTCATAAATGTAGCTTTCCTTTTTGATTTAGAATTGGTTTGTTTGTATAATTTCTTGATGTCACTTATTACACAGTCATGGAAGACGTCGATAGCGTCTTTAGGTGTTACGGGAACAAATTTGGATTTACTTTTGAACGGACTGAGACCCGCTCCCTTTTGTAAGACAGATATTCTGCTAAGTCTTGCCTGTGTGGAAGCATCTAAATCTGCCTCAGTGTCGTTAGTAGAGGTATTTAGGTCATTTGCATCCAAAAAAGTATCTACATCCGAAGCTGATAGCATATTTAAGTTGTCAATAATTGCTTCCTCACATGTATCATTAGTAGAGTCTTTGATGGTTTTGAGCGCAAAATGTTTTTTTAGTTTTAATTTTCTTACGAAAAAGAACAGATCCACTCTGGTCATTGTATAATTAAAACTCTGAACAGGACAAAAATTCAAGCCTAATGACAGCAGTTGTTTCTCTGCCTTAGTTAATGTTACATTTGAAAGGTTTATTATCGTATTGTCTGGTTTGTGTTTGGGCGCCGTTGTTGCCGCTTGCGCCTTTCTTTTCTTCGCTTGTTCCTTCTTTGTCTGTTAGCGATGATTTTTGCCTTGGCCCTGGCCTCAAAGTCTGTAATCTTTCCTCCACTATAAAATGCATTTCCTGTTGCAAGCTGAGCTTGGTTAGTCCTTCCAAGTGGAAATCCGAGCACATAGAGGAAGAGGAGGTTAGATTTTCACTGGAGTTACTTATCAATGAGCTTGCATCTGAGTCCAAGCTACTGCTCTCCATAGTGTCATCATTCTGTACATTTTCACCCATATTATTGGATTGTGCATTACCACCGTGTGCGCCAGCACTTGTACTGGCTTTCATGGTAGCACCCGCTCTTGCTGTAGTAGATCCATCAATGACGTTTTTCTTTTTGCTAAAGGCTTGTCTTTTGACGGAATCATACTTCCGTGAAAATGTAAATATTTTCCCATCACGGTAATCATTGGCGTCCCGGGTGAACTTAGTTGCCTTTCGAATTTTAATTTTTTCCTCGTGCTTTTTCAGCCTCTCATTCATAGTATCCGAAAGTTTTCTCATTTCCTCCCCCTCTGCATATGTGGATAGTTCGTTTTCCAAAGCTCTGATCTCATCCAGCAACCTGATTCGGTCTTTAGCAGCATACTTTATTAAGATACAGACCAGATTCATGGAAGCTGCCAGGTTGCTCTCCCCCCATTCCTGCAACATGGCGGGATCTGGTTTCTCGAAACTTGGGGCTAAAAGGATACGTAGCCCACGTGGGACACGTCCGACCTCCTCATACTTGCTTAAAGATTTGTGCTCCCACCACTTGGTGCATTCAAGTTTCTTCAACTTTTCTAACTCTTTAAAAATCGTTTTCAAATTTCTTGTTTGTTCAGTTAAAATATATATATATATATATTCACTTAAAAAAACATAGGTTTCAGGCCTTATATAGTTAGGAATTAGCATTTAAAAAACCATTGAAATTGCTCCTATATAGTTAGTTGTACTAACTATATTTCGCGCACCCGCAATCCACTGCTGATGATGTCACATATTACATCATTCATGACATGGTCAGTGACATCACTGATGACATCTCAAATGACATCACTGATGACATCACTGATGACATCTCATTTGACATCACTGATGACATCACTGATGATATAATCCAGTGACTGTGTGTTTCTGTAAAGTTTAAATATGTTTTACATATTGAAGAATGAGTGGATGTATAAGTGTCTGGATGAAGGATTTAGTAGGTGTGTGACTGACTGTATGGGTGAGTGATTAAATGTGTCTTACTAAATGCATGGGTTAGTGACTAAACTGTCTGAATGTGTGCGTCAGTATGTCTGTTGTTGTGTAAGCTGCTGCATGAGTTGATCAGTAGCTATATGAGTGGCTATATGGGTTATTGATTGGTTGCCCAAGTATTTGAATGGGAGACTGAGTGTGTGTGTGGGTGGCAGGGAGGTATGTGACTCTGTGCATAGATGTGTGAGCAGTTGATTCACTAGGTGTATGAGTTCAAGAGTGCATGTGGAAACAGCTATATGGGCGGTTGACTGTGTGCATGGGTGTGTTGGTGAGTGAATGGATATCTCAGTGCTACATGTCCAAGTGAGTACATATGTAAAACACAGTGCATGTGAGAGTTGGCATATATAAATGACTATACATGAGAGCCAGTGAATGTGTGAATGGCTGTATGGACCATTGTGTACTTGTATCAGTGATTGTATAAGAGAGTAAGTATGTGTTAGTATATGTTTGAATAAGTAAGGTGTTGTGTGTATAACTGTATAGTTGAGGAAATGGAAGTTTGATTGATTCTTTGCATGACTGACTAGGTGTGTGAGTAACTCTATGGATGAGTGGCAGTGGGTGAGTGTCTGTATAGGTGTTTGAGTGCATATGATAGTGTTGTATTGATGAGTGACTGTATGTATGAGTGATTCTATGGGTGAATGAGTGAATGTGTGTGTAGACCTAGGAATCAGTGAGTGCGTATGTAGTAACTGGTATTGGTGTGTCAATGGTTTCAAGAATGGTAGTCTGAATTTAACACTGGGTGCATCAAAGGTTATATTAGAGTGTGAGGAGGTGCATCATATTATCACATGAATGATATCATCAGTGATGTGATCAGTGATGTCAAATGAGATGTCATCAGTGATGTCATCAGTGTTGTCATTTGAGATGTCATCAGTGATGTCATCAGTGATGTCACTGACCATGTCATGAATGATGTAATATGTGATATCATCAGCAGTGGATTGCGGGTGCGCGAAATATAGTTAGTACAACTAACTATATAGGAGCAATTTCAATGGTTTTTTAAATGCTAATTCCAAACTATATAAGGCCTAAAACCTTTGGTTTTTTAAGTGAATTTGCAAGGTTTTTAAAATGCTAATTCCTTACTATATAAGGCCTGAAAAATATGGTTTTTTAAGTGAATTTGCAAGTGTTTTTAAATGCTAATTCCTAACTATATAAGGCCTGAAACCTATGGTTTTTTCAGTGAATTTACAAGGTTTTTTAAATGCTAATTCCTAACTATATCAGGCGTGAAAACTATATTTTTTTTCAATAAATTTCAAAGGTTTTGTAAATGCTAATTCTATTAGCGGATAACGTTTATATATGTTATCATCCTTCTGGGACCACCTGAGCAGCCATCTTGTTTCTCAGGATTAGTGAGGCACAAGAGAGCACAAAACAAGAGTGGAAAACGTGAAAAGGGGGCAGGGTTGAAACCCCCAGACCCCCTAGCCCATCTCAGGGGGTCCCAGAAGGACCACCAAGTGCAAAATCGTACCCCGCGATTTTTCTGAATTTTTCTTTTTTCTTTGTTTGCCCTTGGGGGTCCTTTTGGGACCCCTGAGAAGGGCTAGAGGGTTGTGGGGTCTCTACCCTGCCCCTTTTTCGTGTTTTCCACTCTTGTTTTGGGCTCTCTTGTGCCTCAGTTCTCCTGAAAAACAAGATGGTGGCCAACACTTCCTGGTTTGGACAGTTTGGAATGTTGACAGTCGACTGCCAGCCAATCAGAAACTCGCTCGTGCACGTAAGGTTACGCGCATGTACGCGTACGGTACGTGTACCGTACGCGTACGGTGCGCGTACGGTGAGCGCATATAATTTGCTCAAATTAAATTTTCTCAACAACTACTCTAGGGATTTTCACCAAATATAGAAAAGGCACTACTGCATACCTGTCCCTACCATTTTGCCAAGTTTGGTGTAATTCCGTTCAGCCGTTCGGGCTGTAGCCGTGTCTAAAGGTCCCATAGAAAATGCCATTTGAAAAATTTCAAATGCAATTTTCTCAAGGACTACTGGAGGGATTTTCACCAAACATAGCAAAGGCACATCTGCATACCAGGCCCTACCATTTTGCCAAGTTTGGTGTAATTCCATTCAGCCGTTCGGGCTGTAGCCGTGTCTAAAGGTCCCTACGGAAATTAACATGGGGAAAACACGTTTTGGAACCCCCCTTTTTTTCGGCCCCCTCTTGACGAATACCCCCAAAACTTTGAGGGAAGGAGCGGAGCGGAGGGAAGCAATTTTAAGGAAAATTACACGCAGATTACTCAATCGGTGCCAAAGTTATTCCCAATAGAATGTTGGGGATTTCCTATGGTAACTAGGTCCTAACTATATATACCTACTGGCGACCGCCAGTAGGTAATATATATATATATATATATGTCTCCAAACTCCTCCGTGTAAAAGAAGAGCAGAGGCCACACCGGGGGAATCCTTTGGAGGCAGCTTTATTAACATTTTATTGGCGAATGCATTTCGGCGTTAGTCGCCTTCCTCGGCGCCCAAGATGTGTTGCAAGGCTTCCATTTTCGCACAATGATCAGTCACACCGCCCCCTTGTGTTAAAGCAGAGCGGCTCCGCGCCCAGATTGAATGACACGTCACCTGTTGCAATTCACCGAGTGGTGATGAACTGCAACTCCCAGAATGCAATACCAGATTCCAGGTAGGTAGTGCTTGAAGATTACACACAGTGGTGTGAGCGTAAATGTGACTAGCGAAAATAAAAATCCAAAGTTCAATTTTGAAATGATAACAAAGTTCTCCCTCGGGTCCCCACACCACCTCAGCCTGCCAGTCCAGGTGTAAAAACCAACGGGGGCAAGTCTGTGAAAACATCTCGCCCAGTGTCAGGTAAAATACCTGACAACCGCACCATCTCTTCCTGAACGTCTTGGTGGGCTCCAGAGCTTTTCCAATCCCTTGGAGCAGAAAAAACTTGCCGAAGCGTTGCCAGTGTCCTCCGGGCCACTTGTGAGGCAGGGGCATCTGTTGTTGCGTCGCTGGCCACCGCAAATTAACTGTCTAAACTCCTCCGTGTAAAAGAAGAGCAGAGGCCACACTGAAGGAATCCTTTGGAAGCAGCTTTATTAACATTTTATTGGCAAATGCATTTCTGCGTTACTCGCCTTCCTCAGCGCCCAAGATGTGTTGCAAGGCTTCCATTTTCGCACAATGATCAGTCACACCGCCCCTTGTGTTAAAGCAGTGAGGCTCCGCCCCCAGATTGAATGACACATCACCTGTTGCAATTCACCGAGTGGTGATGAACTGCAACTCCCAGAATGTAATACCAGATTCCAGGTAGGTAGCGCTTGAAGATTACACACAGTGGTGTGAGCGTAAATAAAAATCCAAAGTTCTGTTTTGAAATGATAACAAAGTTTTCCCTCGGGTCCCCACATCACCTCAGCCTGTCAGTCCAGGTGTAAATAACAATGGGGCAAGTCTGTGAAAATATCTCGCCCAGTGTCATGTAAAATACCTGACAACCGCTCCATCTCTTCCTGAACGTCTTCGCGGGCTCCGGAGCTTATCCAATCCCTTGGAGCAGAAACAACTTGCCGAAGCGTTGCCAGTGACAACCGCTCCATCTCTTCCTGAACGTCTTAGCGTATATATATATATATATCAATTTTGTTTTGAAATCAAATAATTCAATTTGATTTAAATACTGAGAATTGTATGTGTGAAATGATGGTAAATCTATTACATCTCACATTTCTGATTTTACTTGGTTAAATGGGTGGATAAAATGTATGTGGAAACTTATAACGTACATAGGATCAATCATATCTATGATAATACACACCACTCTAAGAGGGCGCTGGTAAATGTCAGTAAGCCATAAGTCCTTCCTTTATTGCGGGGATAATGTTTTATAAACATGCCGATGTCCAGTGGCTACTGACATCGAGAAAGGCTGTGTGCCGAAACGCGAACGCGTCTGTCTTGTCTGTTGTAAAATAAAACAACCTTGGAGAATCAGCCCCGTGAGTGTGGAGAATTCTTTTGCGAGTGGGGAAGAATTTGGAGCATAATATATATATCCTCGCTATCTGCCCCAAAGTCCGTGGCACTCTTTACGGCGGGTGCAGTCCAAGCGCGTCGGAGCCTCGCGCTCTTTGTATTCAAGCTCAATCCCTCCCGGTCCCGGGTGGAAAATAAAGACTGCACACACGGGAATCTTCAATTCAAGACAGCAACTTTACTCGCACAGACGCGTTTCGGAAGCCACGCTTCCTTCCTCAATGTTGTTACATCGCAACGCGCGCCAAAGTGCCATTTTATTTCAAATGCTCACATAGGTTTAGTATGGGACATAGAGAGAGGACAGGCGCACGGGCGCCATCTTGCTAGTACATGTAAATAAACAATGACATAGCCCAAGTTAATGTTATCACCACATTGTTTCTGTGGCAGTTTTGAAATTAAAGCAAACATTTTATGAGTTAAAAAACGTTACTTTCAATTTAATGTCGCCGTGAATTGGCATTTAACCTCTCTTGTGTTATTACATAAAGGCGGGGGATGGGATCTCGCCGTGGATCGGCCTGTGGCAACCAGCCAGGTTGCCTATTCTTTCCCCAAAGCCCAAGACAATAAAATGTCCCAAAGACACCTTGTGTGGGTCATAGCACTGTGTTAGAAAGTTACTATATGATCAAAAAAAAATCCTACAAAATCCAAGAGAATACACATTAATCAAACATTACATTCATTTGGTAGTTTGATCTCGTCAGTCTGTCAAATGTTAGAGCATCATCATATACGGTAGGAAATTCATAGCAAATAGCAAATTCATTTTGGGTTTTGTTTTCATATGTGTGTATTAGCCTATCCAAGATGAATCGCTACATAATGTTACTGCTTCATTATCACTCAACTGCCTAGGTGTACTGTTAATTCTTCTCCACAGTTGAGTCCCCCAGGGGCCTTGGTCTGGCAATCTATAATGTGTCGAGATTCTAGTCTACGAAGTTTTTGTAGCCTGTCTCCTCCCCTGATATTATCAGAAATTGCATCCAAGCAGTAATATTGCAAGAGACTCCTGTCGCTATTGTGTTTGATAGAAAAGTGTCTTGTGACAGGGTATGTGAAGTCTCTTTTGACTATCGCCCGCATGTGCTCCAGGATACACAACTTTACAGGATTGATGGTACTTCCTATGTACTTGAGCCCACATGGGCATTTGAGGCAGTAAACTGCAAATGGCGTGGTACAGGTCAGGAACTGGTTAATTTTCTTTTTCTATCTACACCCTGTGATCTCATATGTGTAAACCCTTTTACTGCTGGCACAGGCCTTGCAGCGTCCACAGGGGAAAAAACCCTTCACATCTTTCAGCTTTCCTGTCTTCGTGGGAATGGGTGACAAGTGGCTCTGTACCAGAGAGTCCCTCAAAGACCGAGCCCTCTTAAAGGTGATTAGGGGGTTGTCAGGCACATCACTCCCTATGATATTATCGCTTTTCAAAATATGCCAATGTCTCTTCAGAATTATTCTGAGTTGTTGGCAATCTTGGGAATAGGGGGTGATCATTCTGAATTTCCCTGTATCGGTCGTGGGTTTACTCTTTTTAATGAATAGGGTGTTTCTTGGTGGTATCCTGACCCTATCTAGGGTGCTCTGTAGCAATTTTTTGCTATACCCCCTAGCTTCAAATCTCTTATTGCTCTCCTTTGCCGCGAGCTCAAAATCTTCATTGGTTGAACAGTTACGCTTCAACCTTAATAGCTCGCCATAGGGTATACTTTTGATAAGTTTATGGGAATGATTACTAGACGCATGTAGCGTACTGTTTCCTGCCGTGGGCTTTCTGTAAAGGGAGGTTTTGATCTTATTGTCTGTCACCTCTACTTTTAAATCCAGGTATACTGCCTCACTTGTGCTAGCCTGGCCGGTAAAGATCAGATTACAATCATTTTCATTCAACACTGCAATGTATTGTTGAGCTGTCTCAACCGAGCCATTCCACACTATGCAAAGGTCGTCTATGTAACGATACCATGAGACGATAGATTTAGACCATTGCTCGTTCTTCGGGGCCCAGGCCTCCTGCTCCTCCCACCAGCCAACAAATAAATTTGCGTAGCTGGGGGCGAAGCAGGAACCCATGGCCGTACCAGAGAGCTGTCTAAATAGAGCATCCTGAAACAAAAAGATGTTATTGTGGAGACAGAATGTAATTAACTCCATCAACATGCTGTTATGTTTGGCGTATTTCAAAGATCTCTTTCCTAGAAAGTAATCAATCGCCTTTATTCCTTGTGCATGCTCGATGCTCGTGTAGAGGCTGGTGATATCAAGTGTCAATAGGCAATACCCTGGGTGCCAATCAATAGATTCAATTTTTTCAATGAAATCGGCAGTGTCACGAATATATGACTTCAGTCCCAAAACCATTTCAAACAAAAAATGATCCAAAAATTTAGAGAGATTCTCAGTGAGGCTGCCCATAGATGAAATAATTGGGCGCCCCGGTGGCTTGTCCATCCTCTTATGTACTTTTTGCAAGTAATAGAAGGTGGGGGTGACTGGGTGTGTTGTTTTAAGAAAAAAATATTCCTCAGTCTCAAGCATCTGTTTATCACGCCATTTTTTGAGTAATGTATGTAGCTCATCAATGCTTGATTGGTATTGTTGGTGGTGGTTAGTTCATAGTGTGTGTGTGTGTCTAAGAGCGGTCATGGCAGTGGCTGTCTCGATAAGAAAATTGGCTGAACTCGTGCTTGACACTGATCTCACAGGCATGGTACCCCATGCTGTGGATACACTTTTGAATAAGGCCAAGACACAGCAGCTCACCAGTGCACGTCTGACGGGTTATGAATTGACACACTCTTTGCCAAGCATATTATGATCAAACAATGTACCACTCTGAACCCAGCCATATTACTACCTCTCCCTTCTGCAAATAATGAAAATGAGAAATGTGATTGTATCTTTCAGGCGGAAGAAGAGAAGAAGGGATGGGTAGACTTGACTGATGTTCCCTTCCGACCCACAAGGGGAACTATATGTCGATGGCTCTTGTTTCAAATTGCCACATGGCACTACAACTGCTGCCTATGCCATCACCACATTGCGTACAGTCATAGAGACATCACGTGGCCCTTATCAGTCTACCCAAGCAGCTGAGTTAGCCGCCCATATTCGAACTTGTGAATTGAGTGATGGGCTGGTTGTCAATATTTATACTGACAGCCAGTATTCCTTCTGGGTCACCCTCAAATTTGGGCAACTCTGGGCTGAGAGAGGGTTCCTTACTGTCCATGGTGCCAGAATCCAGCATGGATACCTTATATTGAGGGTTTTGTCAGCCTTGACACTCCCTAAGAAGTTGGCAATAGTGAAGTGTAGTGCCCATAGAAAGATCACTGATGATCTAGACAGAGGGAATGCTTTTGCTGATCACACAGCTAAGGAAAAGGCAAGAGAATGTTTGTGGCAGGTCTTGCCAGGTGGGTGCCAGAAGGTGCTGTGTTTGCGGATACGCTTGAGAATGTGAAAGAGATCCAAAGAGAGGCTACAATAGAAGAATTAGCAATATGGTAAGAGCGCACAGCACAATTGAATGATGAGGGATGTTGGATTGACAAGTCAGGAAAGCAGAGATGGATGTAACCACATGCATATGTCCTTCCTGTGTTCTCACTGGCTCATGGCCCAGCCCATGTCATTGCTAAAGGTATTAGCAAGTTGCCAGACCCTGTATGGCAAAATGACAACATCCCCAAAACAGCTGCACATTTAGTCAAACACTGTATGGTCTGCCTGATACACAATCCTGGAAAAGGTACCCCTACATCACCTGGTAATTTTGCACCACCCACTTTCCCATTTGAGGTCCTCCAGATGGATTACATAGAGTTAGATAGGGTCAGTAACTTGAAGTACGTGTTGGTTGTTGTCTGTGCATTCAGTAAATGGTTTGAGGCTTATCCCACTAAAGACAATACAGCTGTTAAGACTGCAAAGGTACTCCTGAATGAGTTCTTTCCTCATTTTGGCTTGCCCCATTTGATCTGGAGTGATAACAGAAGTCACTTAAATGCCAAGGTAATTCAGTTAATTTGTGATGCTTTGCACATAAAACAGAAGTTTCATGCTGCAAACCACTCACTGTCAGCAGGTTTGGTTTAGAATTACTACGGTACTCTCAAACTTAAATTGGCAAAGATTCAGGAGCCAAAAGGATTACAGTGGCCAGATGCTTTACCATTAGCCCTTTTGTCAACAAGAACAACAGCACACTCTAGGACAGGACTGTCATCATACTAGGCCGTGTTTGGACACCCGGCAAATGTCTGGGGCGTCCTGTGCCCCCGTTGATTCTCGGACATTGAATATCCATTGCTGACAGATTACCTTTACTAGTTAACTGAAAATGTGCGTTCTATTCACCAACAGGTCCGTGAGTCCCTGCCATCCACACCAGAGGAACCCGGACATGACATTCGTCCTGGAGACTACGTATTTGGTAGAGAACTTCCAGCGGAAGAAACGTTTGGAGCTGCATTGGAAGGGGCCTGAACAGGTCCTTCTGGCTACACGGACCGGTGCGAAGATCGCCAGCCGAAAGAACTGGGTGCACCCCACCCACTGCCGCAGGATTCCGCTGCCCTTGCCCTATGACCAATGGGTGAGGGATGGTGTTGGTCCTGGAAAAGGTACCCCCACACCACCTGGTAATTTTGCACCACCCACTTTCCCATTTGAGGTCCTCCAGATGGATTACATAGAGTTAGATAGTGTCAGTAACTTGAAGTACATGTTGGTGGTTGTCTGTGCATTCAGTAAATGGGTTGAGGCTTATCCCACTAAGGACAATACAGCTGTTAAGACTGCAAAGGTACTCCTGAATAAGTTCGTTCCTCATTTCGGCTAACCCCATTTGATCTGGAGTGATAACAGAAGTCACTTACATGCCAAGGTCATTCAGTTAATTTAGGACGCTTTGCACATAAAACAGAAGTTTCATGCTGCAAATCACCCACAGTCAGAAGGTTTGGTTGAGAATTACAACAGTACTCTCAAACTGAAATTGGCAAAGAATCAGGAGACAAAAGGATTACAGTGGCCAGATGCTTTACCATTGGACCTTTTGTCAACAAGAACAACGGCACACTCTAGGACAGGACTGTCACCATACGAGGTCGTGTATGGACGCCCGGGGCGTCCTGTGCCCCCGTCGATTCTCTGACATTGAATATCTATTGCTGACAGATTACCTTTACCAGTTAACTAAAGATTTGAGTTCTAATCACCAACAGGTCCGCGAGTCCCTGCCATCCACACCAGAGGAACCCGGACACGACATTCGGCCTGGCGTCTACGTATTGGTAGAGAACTTTCAGCGGAAGAAAAGTTTTGAGCTGCATTGGAAGGGGCCTGAACAGGTCCTTCTGGCTACACGGACCGGTGCGAAGATCGCCGGCCAAAAGAACTGGGTGCACCCCACCCACTGCTGCAGGATTCAGCTGCCCTTGCCCTATGACCAATGGGTGAGGGATGTGTTGGGGGTGCTGAGTGTGAAAAGGTGTCTCAGGTCATCCCCTTCAGTGATGCCAAACCGACTTGGACCCAAATGGAAAAAGAAAATGATGACGTGTTGAATGCAGCGGGCCTACCCAAGATGAGAGCTATAAAACAGCTGTTGTTTCTTGATCAAACGGTGCCTGGGGCTGCCAGGTACAATTTGCGGCCCTGGCATGGGAATAGTGCATTAAAGGAGAAGTCAGATTAGACCGGGATTGACTGTGCACGTTAGGGTGTACTTTGCTGTAGTACCAACTGAGTCATTTTAAGGTGAAGTGAGATTTGTGCACGGTTCATGACATTGGACAGGATAAGTTGCACACGCACTCCTGGAGGTGGGTACATTATCCTGATTGACGTGGGATTCATCTCCAGTTTAGGACTAAGCAAGGTTCACCGCTGGTGCTCAAGAGTGCCAACGTTTGGTGAACAATAGGAGTCTGTATCAGTGAGACTCATACGGACACTGGGAACTTTTGCCTTTATTATCATTTTTATTGAATTCCACTTCTTGCTTAATCATGCATTCTTTTGGTTGGCCTTTGGCTGAGGAGGAACAGCCATTTCCACCACCACGTTTAATGAAGGGTTGTTCGAAAAAGAGTAAAATAATCTGCATATTAATAGTTGTGATGGTACTAGTAACAGTACTCCAAATGTCTTGGTTCTTGAAGGAGAAATTCCATGTGCACTCCCTGATTGGTAATACCACCATTATCCCTGAGCACATTTTTGTTACTTTGGCCCCTCACAAAGAAGAGCATAGAAAGTCTTACACAGACAATGGGGCCCATTAGGATGGCGGGCGGACTTCCGTCTGCCCGCCACCCTAGCGGTGCTGGGACCGGCCGCCAGTGGTGCGGCGGTCCCACACCGGCAATTAGGATGCCACCACCACCCTGGTGGTGGTATCCTCCATTCCCAGCATTGTGGTGGGTGGTGCTCACAGCACTGCCCGCCACAATGCTGGGAATGCACTGCGTGCATTGTCATGCACAAGGTGACAGGCACAGCAAGGTGCCTACCACCATGTCCATGGCACTGCAGGGGGGGTACCATAGGTATCCCCTATGTGTACCCTCCACCCCCAATACCCTGCTGGCCCACAATGGACCCCCCTAAGAGAATTCCGCATGCCTTTCCGTGGCAGCAAGGCAACCACGGAAAAGCATGTTTCTGCCCACATGCGAATAGGGAAGGCGGTGTCTAGCAGACACCGCCACCATATTAAAACCTTTTCTGCCCAGTTGAATTGTCGACCCAGTGGAAAAGGGGTGGATGGTCTTCCCTTTTGCCGCAGTACCCCCGCTATACTAATATGGCAGGGGTAAATGGGTAGCGGGCGGGGAAGGATGTAGGGCGGATCGCCATGTGGGCGGTGGCAATCCGCCCTACATCCTAATGGGCCCCAATGTATTTAAACAAACGTTGCATCAAGCCAAATATGTGCCCAATACAACTAATTGTTGGGTTTGTGGATTGCTCCACTCAGTTACTTATAAGAACAACAATTTGTTGTCCATGCCATTGTCATATATGGGTAGCTGCGAAGGTTGGCTTGAATTGCTCATTATGGTGCACTACAATTTCTAACTCTGTACTCTGGTTATGACACCTGCTGATTCTCGTACTGTAGTAGAGTATATACATTTTCATCCCGGGTTTTCTCCCATAGGACCGTCAGCACAAGGGACCTTCGGTATATTGTCCCCAAAATCCCGTATTAGCACATACGAAAAAGTGAAGAACGAAACATGGCTTTGAATGGAAATGACTGATTTATAAAGGTTCAACTCCTCTGCGTATTTTTTCAATCTTTGGGGAGTTAAAAGTGGGGGAGAGTGAATGCAATTTCACCAACAGACTGAGAACGATCAATAGTCTGCCCTTGGTCCTACCCCATATTGTCTATTTTGTTTGTGGATCCCAAGCTCATGTCTGGCTTCGGAGGGGATAGTCAGGCAGACGTTATCTCTCTTTCCGCCTTCTCCCTGTGTATGTTGCTCCATCCAATTATCATAAAGATCATTAGCTGCAGTGTATGAGTACATACTTGCCCTGAGTCAAAAGGGTTGTTGACACAAAGGATATAGATCAGACAGATACCACTGCACAACAGTTTGGGGATGACATAAAGGATCTCCTTCTTTTTTGGGGTCCCATGACTAATAGTCTTCAACTTTGTTGGCTAACAAGAGTTGTGGGGGGGTTATTAATACAACTGCTGGAATACTGACAAACGTCACTGCTGAGCTTCAGGCTACGATATTAGTCACTTTGCAGAACCGGATGGTGTTAGACGTCATACTTGCAGCTAGGGGTGGGGCTTGTAGTGTCATTGGCAGCAGTTGTGATTGCATACCTGATCACACTCCCAATATGTATGCAGCTATACAGAAAATAATTAGACTTTCATCTGATATACACCAAGAGACAGGTACTGAGACCCTATCAGGGTGGTTCTGGAACATACTCGCATCCAGGGGTTGGAAGATCCTCACTTTTCTAGCTGTGGTTGCCGGCTTTTTCTTCACATACTGCCTCTGCACTCCCACCCCCCTCCTGTGACCCATGGTGTGAATCCTTAGCACCACAAAAGTGCAGAAACCGTAAAGCTGGAAGCCTCCGAAACCAGGAGTAACTGGGAATACCATTTTCGCTCCTAATTTTTTTGCACTTTACTCCTTTTTGTTAATTTTCACTTTCACGTCCCTAGGTAAGGGTGGGACCTTAGAGAGTCCATTCCACCAGGGTATAGTACACGCTGAGTTCTGATGAATGCCAGGTAAAATCATACCGTTTCGTGGCTGAAACATGTTGACTGATATTTAGGAAACAACCACTCAACTAATTGTGGACTAATATCCAACACATAAGTTTTTATTACCCCGTCCCTAGGGATCATTAGAATAAAGTTGATTTTGATACACTACGGACTATTTTTTAACCATCCACCACTCACTAGTTTTCTTTGCACAACACTGCCTGAACTCACCAACCCGCTCCGCAGTAAAATCTGGCGTTGTAGCACACAAAAGAGACACTCCGTCTCTTTTGTGGGGCCCGATGATGAAGCATGTCATCACTAGGTGGTGAGTGAGGGCTTTCTTAAGTGAAGCCGTTTACTTGCTCCTGACGGTGGTCGAATACTACCATTGGACACTCTTTTCTTGTTTATTGACTATTACCGGGGATTAAGAGTGTCACTCTACTCTCCCTGCCTCTCTTTTTGTTTGGACGGCATCTTTGATTCTACATCATCCCTTGCAGCTTCTATTCCTGATATTGAGTATATGAATTGTTCTGAGTACTGGTGTCCTTTTGCTTATAAGAATATTATGTCTTTTGACATATCAACTGATTGACTGCATATCAACTAACTTGCAAGACATTCAAATCAAATCCCATAAAATCCTAACCTGGACAGATCATACATTAATACCATTTGTACTACCATTTAGAATACTTAGAAATAATAAACTCGCAGGGAAAACTGTACACAGCAGTCAATTAGAATGGAAAGACGCCATGAAACATCCAGAACTGCTTAACATAGCAAAAGAACACGAACCTTCATGGTCAGGACAGCCTGAAGACGATAATAACAACTTCAGGAAATGGATGTCAGTCTTGAAAGCAACAGCAGCCCCGACCAGCCGTAAACCTAGACCTACGGCTAAAAAACAATCAGCACCATGGTTTAACCCCATGTTAAAAATAAAACAAGGAGAGGTTTGTAGAGCCGAACGCAGATGGAGAACTAACTACTGCATTGAAGACAGGAATAACTACAAATCCACCAGAAGCGCATATCATGCTCTGATTAAACAAGCCAAAACCAACTTTTACACCTCGGAAGTAGAAAATGCCAGAAACAAACAAAAAACTATTTTTAAAATTGTCAATAGCTTTAATAAACCTAAAATATTAGAGCAAGAAATACCGCCTTCAGAACAACTATGCAATACCATCGCAGACTACTTTGAACACAAGGTATTAGCACTCACCAAGGATTTCATCACCTCTGAAGTTAGGGTTAATGAGGAAAACGTGGAAAGGGACAGACTGGAAACTTTCCTGCCCATTAGCCTGGACGAGACCCATAAGGCTATCTTAGCGGCCAAGTCAGGTTCCCCGTTTGACCCATGTCCTCCCGCACTGCTACATATGATGGTGGAGGTAGCTAACCCTGTGATTAACAGCATTGTGAACTCCTCTTTGACCACAGCAACAGTCCCAGCTGAATGGAAGCTAGCGGCAGTCAAACCATTGCAAAAAAAGCCACTCCCTGATCCTACCACCTTATCCAACTTAAGACCAATATCCCTTCTCCCTATGCTGTGTAAAATCACTGAAGCCTGTGTAAATAAACAGATTACCAAATTCCTGGAAGGAAATGAAGCCTGGCATCCCAATCAATCGGGTTTCAGGGCTCAACACTCCACGGAAACTGCCCTCCTGCTCACCTCAGATACCATCCGCATGGCCCTGGACCAGGGTAAGAAGGCCGTCCTGATTTTATTGGACCTGTCGGCGGCCTTCGACACTGTGTCACACGCCATTCTGATTAACAGACTTGAAACCTCTGGCATTTCTGGCACAGTGTTGGAATGGATCAAAAACTTCCTGAGTGACAGGAGACAAGTAGTTACTCTCGGAGAATTTCGCTCCAAGGAAAAATTGATAAAGATGGGCGTTCCACAGGGCTCAAGCCTCAGCCCAACGCTGTTTAATGTCTACACCGCCCCTTTAATTAAACTAATATCGTCATTTGGAATTGATGTAGTCGCCTATGCTGACGATACTCAATTGATATTGGTTTTGGACAAAGACACACAGGAATGGGAAGAAAAACTTAAAAGCTGCCTCACGGCAACCTTTGATTGGATGAAAGTCAATCATCTAAAATGCAACACATGCAAGACAGAAATCGTGCCAATGGGCCCAAATAACAACTTCACGCCCAAAACCTGGTGGCCAGAAAAGGCAGAAATCCCACCGAATACAACCCAATCGGCACGAAACCTAGGGATTACATTTGACAGCAATCTCTCGTTCAAGCAGCAAGCCTTGAAAGTGGCAGGTAACTGCTTTGCTATTATTAAAGGACTCAGGAAGTTTTTCGACCTCCTTCCTCTTGAGGCTAGGAAGACGGTAACAGTTGCTTTGGTGACGTCGCGGATAGACTATTGTAATAGTCTATATGCAGGTACTACAAAAACCACCACACATAAACTTCAAATGGTGCAGAATGCCGCAGCTAGGTTAGTCCTTAAATGGCCGAAGAAATCTTCTGCATCATCTGCACTAAATACTCTACATTGGCTCCCAATTAACAAGAGAGTCCTCTTCAAAACACTGATTATCACCTTTAGAGCTACCCATGCCCTGGGACCAAAATACCTACAGCAGAGATTCGCCAGATACCATCCCTCTCGCAATCTCCGTTCATCTAGCTCTAATCTTCTGTCAGTACCTAGGTTCAAGCTCAGCACAAGAGGTGGCAAATCCCTTCCAGTACTCGGGGCAAAAGCGTGGAACACTCTTCCCCCCGACCTTTGTGCCCTAGACAAGGAAAAAGATTTCAGAAAGGGACTGAAAACCTGGATTTTCAAGCTACAGGACTCACGCGTCAGAGCACTAGTGTAACAGTTGGGTGAGTCCCATCCACTCCCTACCTGTTTCCTTCATCACTAAATCAGTATCTGGCGCCTTGATGCTCCCTGGAGTGACTGCAGCGCGGTACAAATGCTATTTTACATTACATTTTTTACATTACATTACATTTT
>NW_028255258.1:0-67090 GCF_964263255.1 Lissotriton vulgaris
GGCAATGTAGGGAGGAACCTGTATATGGCAATGATCCAAGACCGTGGGTTTATCTACTTCAGAAAAATTCAGCCGTCCTAAGTAACTGAGTAAGGTCCATTTACCATATTCTCCAGGCGGAGCTAGAAGCATTAGTCAGTCCCCAAATCCTACCTCCATCAGACCTACCATCTGCCAAAACCCCTCACTGCCCACTACAACACAAAAATTACAGAATTTGTGCAAACAATTGCTCCCCTGAAACTCAAGAAATCAATACATTTCCCTTCCAGATCCTGGTACAACAAAGACCTGAACAACAAGGTGATAACTCTGATTAGCTGAAAGAAACTGGAGAAAACAACCTTGAGAATGTAATCTCTTGATCCTCTGGGCTGATTAGCAAATATACAAACTACACATCTTCAAAGAATAATATGCTTACTTCTGAGATCAACTTGACTGGTCTAGGAAAAGACCCAAATAGCTATTCAACATCATCAAACAGCAAACCTCCTCCTTTTCATTCAATCAATAACTCTTCAAAGCCCTGTAAAGAATTTGCTAGATTTTTCATTGAAAAAATGTCTAACTTTGAACTATCTCTTGAGCCACCCACCTCCCCACCCTGCACCAAAGATGCCCCATGTGAAATGGTTTCACCCATAGCTCTACTGTCAATTATTGAATGCCTCCTCTCCAATCTTTACCCCTTGTAACCCCTTGTAACCAAAAAATAGTGCCACTCCTCCTTCCTTTCAACCAACTCTATATTAGTTCTCTTCAAACTCAGCCAAGTCCCTTCACTCAACAAAAAACAGACGCTGACCAGAACAACCCCAATAACCATGGACCTATACCCAACCTTCCCCTCCTCGCCAAAACCATGTGTGCTTACTCAACTCAACACCCACATCAGAAATACAACCTGCTTGACACCTTCGATTCTGGGTTCAGGGAAGGTGGCAGTACAGAAACTAGTATACTAAACATCATAGACCACCTACACAGATCTTTGGATGACGTCCAGGACTGCTTCCTAGTCATCCTAGACCTCTAGGCCGCCTTTTACATTGTCAAGCATGACATCCTCTGGAACACCCTCTCACAGCATGCAGGCATCAACAGGACTGTTCTTCAGTGGTTCACCTCCTTTCTAAGCCAACACTCACAGCTAATAAAGCTCAACAACTCAACTTCAAAAACAACACCAGTCTCACAAGGATTGAGAGTGTCAATCCTGTCTCTTACAAGTTTCTACCTCGAACTGGAACTCCTTGTAATGATCTTGAAGAAAGCTAGAATAGTCTATCATCTATATGCAGATGACAGCCAACTCTACATGAAAACTTGTCACTCCAATACATCCAACACGAAAATAACATTCTCCTCACAGTTCAAGCGTGGCTGACCAACAACCACCTCAAACTCAACCCCAACAAAACTGAACTCCTTCTTATTCATCCTAAAGAAAATCTTTCCCGTAGACAGCTGGCTCGACAAATTCATGGCATTAAACTGAAAACTGTTTATCTCCAACTCCATATCAATGCCTCTGTTAAAATTACATTCTACACACTAAACAATCTTTAAAAAATCAAACCATTCATCCCTATTAAGGACCTAAAGATGATGGTGCAATCCTTTGTCCTACACAAGCTAATCTACAGCAACACAATGGTTGCGGGCGCCCCATAAACCTTACCTAGCCCCATTGAAAGCTACACTCCATGCTGCAGTTAGACTTATATTGGGGGTACAGTTGTTTAGCCACATCACTACTATCCTCAAACAACTCAACTGGCTTCCAATCGAGACAAAGGCAATACTACAAAACTGTGCTCATAACTCACAAAGTGTTCTACACTGAAAAATCCTTCTACCTCACAAATAAATTACCAAAAGCCAGAATTGCGGCTGCAAAACCTTCATACATGGCATGTGAGTCGCTATTAGGAACGGAATGCCCCTTCCTAATAGCGATACAAAAAGGGGTGGTGATGGAGAGAGCATCTGAACCAATTAAACACTCACACCCAGTCAACAGATCTGGGTTTAATCCATCACCGTTCTTTCATCCACCCTGCCACCCCAGTTCAGACATGGCCATATGCAAATCAGTCTGACCCTGTGCCTCATGGGAACAGTCCAGCCCGAACTGCCAAGCCATGCCTTTCCTGGACCGGAAACAAGCTTCCTAGGACTGGTTTCTGGCATTACAGCCGTCTTCAGCCAGGCTTGCTTGAATCCAGTGGCAAAGTGAGCAAGGGACTCACGTCTGAGCATACCATGCCAACCTATGGCGAACAAAGCGGTACAAAAGGGGGTGGTGTTGGACGGAGCATCTGTACCAATCAAACGCTCACACCCAGTCAACAGATCTGGGTTTAATCCATCCCCGTTCTTTAGCCCACTCTGCCACTCCAGTTCAGACATGGCCATATGCAAATCAGTCTGACCCTGTGCCTCATAGGAACAGTCCAGCCCGAACTGGCAAGCCATGACTTCCCTGGTCCGGAAACAAGCTTCCTAGGACCAGTTTCTGGCATTACAGCCATCTTCAGCCAGGCTTGCTTAAATTCAGTGGCAAGTGAGCAAGGGACTCGGGGTTGCAATCCCGTTTGCGCATTCTAAATCTAGTCATCCATCTGGCCCCTAACTCCCTTGTCCAACCTTTAACTTGCTGTGTTTACCTCCATTTTTCCTGTTGTAGTATTATTTGTATTCTTCTCGATTGTCTCATATTTTTTCTCTGACCTTTCCCAAACAGCAGACCAGTGGCCGCTGAAAGGGTTCTTGGGTGCCGGGTGCGGGAGCGCTGGAGAGGAGGTCGTGATAGGGGCAAAAAAATATTCATCGAAAAACGTACCTCTGCTCCTGCTCTCAAAGGCACAGGAAGCACAGAAAAGGCTCCCTCGACTAATCACAATGCTGCATTGCAGCACTGTGATTGATTTTGAGTGTACTGGTTCAACGCTCAACCAGACAATGGGGGCCTGGGCTTGTCTCCATGCAGGCTTTAATGCAGCCTGCATGGAGAACAGAGAAAGTGTGCATGATTGCTTGGGCGGCCTGTGAGAACCGACAAACAGTCATTGCACACTTAGAAGTGTGGTCAAATGACTCCTCCCCTGCCTGACCCGAGAGCAGAGCAGTGCCCACAAGGCAACAGGAAACATAAAATGATAGTAACTTAAAGTTATTAAAATGTTATGTTTCCTTTGCAGTACACTGCTTAAAAGCTGTGGCCGATGCTCCTCCACCATAGCGGAGGAGCCGCCCCTGCAACAGACCATACTCATACGAGTGGATAACCATCCTGGGTTAAAATGTGATCTAGATTTCCTTCCTCTCATTAACTCAAGTGGGGAAAACACTGTACATTCCTCTTCAGTTGATCTATATGACCAAAGAGCGTTACCCAACAGTGTGAGAAATCAGGACCTGTTTGAGGTGTCCCCCTACTTTTTGCCCCAATTTTGACTAATAGGTGCAGATTTTCGGACTCGGACTGTGCACTGGGCTCTGCTAACCAGACTCAGGGCTTGTGCTCTGATTAAATGTATATGGTAATTAGCTACAATTACAATAGGCAATGACAGATCTTTGTAAATACCCTAGTAGATAACAAGGCATGCAGGATTCAAACTACCCATAAGTCTCTATTATATAATAGAGCAGGAATGTTTAAAGCCCAGTAGATTTCCTGCACTAGAGTGTGCACTGCTGTGTTGCCTGCTGTCATTTTACAGGCTGCCCTGCTTTAAAGATTGCCTTTAAAATTAAATTATATGAAAATTCTACTTTGGACTAAAGGTACTTCCTAAGTTTCAAACAACCTTATTTTTACATATAAGTCATCCCTGAGATCTCCCTTAGGTGCCCCAAGTGTAGGGTGCCTTGAAACTATAAGAGTGATATTATAAAATATATTTTATACAGTCTTGTGTGGGAAAAACAGCCAATTTCATGTGCCCCCCATTGTAGCAAATAGCTCTATATGCTAACATTGGAATATTTTGTTTAATATAAATATTGACAAGAGTGAGAGAAAAATTATCATTTAAGGTATCAAGATGTACGTTATGATAAATTCAACAACGTGCCACTGTTAGAATGATAACTATCACAGAAAATAAGTTATTCATCTTTATTTTCTGAAAGCCAAAATCCAGCCTTCCAAATGGCCTCTCCTGATTGGATAGCCTCTGCCATGCTGAGCCAAGCTGCCTTAGGGCCTTATTATGAGTTTGACAGTCCGACCACCGTAAGACCATGTCCGTGACTGCTAGGAGACTGCAGCTCCATTGGTCATCTGACTGCTGTATTACCTGTTTGCTGAAAGGACGGTGGTGTGGCTGTGGCAGTCTTGCAGTGGTGGGCAATGCATTTCAATGTATATTGATGCCTGTATGTGCATTCCGACAGCATATGTGTCAGATGCACACATATGCATGATATAAGTTGAAACATACTCACTACCCATTGCCAGAGCCGATCCATATGTGGGCAGTCCCAGTAATGGGTATTAGGTACCAACCTGTATTTCATCACAGAGGGCGTCATAGTCCTCTGGGTGAAAATGTTCCTATGTAAAGGGGACGAAGAGAAAGAGATCCACGTTGAAACCTGCTGTGAAGAACAGGAAAGGGGTTCGTATGTACCACAAATCCATTGGCTTTGCCTGAACTTTAGCCAGAAGTCGGCTCGTGGGAGAGCCAACTCATAATATGCCGTTCTTGCTCCTCTGTACTGTTCATTAGAGGTTGCCTTTTCCTCACCACGAACCCAGTGGTCGGCGGTCTGCTGGTGGTGCCGGCGGTCCAGCAGCAAAACTCGCAACTCATACTAGAGCGGACAGCTCCCTGCTATTGTACTGCCAACCCAAGGACTGAGGTCCACAGTCTGCTAAACTCATAATAAGGCCATTAATGAGGTATGAAGTAGCCTGCTAGAGAGACAATGAATTTCCTATGGGAGGAGAACTGCAACTGCAGAAGCTACAGGCAGGAAGGGGGTGGAGTAGCCAAATGGGTCTTCAAAGGGAGAATGACACTTTGGGACAGCACAGGATCATCCCCACATCCTGCAACCCCAGTCACACAGGAGCCCCTGTAATTTGATTAGAGCAGGGGGTGGAAGGGGAGTGTTGGAGAAACTTAGCCACACCGGTAGGTTGACTTACCCTGATCTAACATCCAAAAAGAGACTTTCTCCATTTTGGATTTTGGAAGAATGGTGCTTTCTGGGACAAGAATATGTAACACTTTAGAGGAAGTGGTCCTACCCCTGGGTGGCACCCTGCCTCCTATTGGTCCTGGGTGCCCCCTGCTTGGCACCGAATATCACTGCATAAATATGGAAGATTTGCCAATCAAGTCAGATCTGCTGCCTGAAATAACAAGGAGAAGTAGAACTGCCCTTCTGGAACCTTGATCCATGTCCAAAAGATTGCACACTGAAGGACTGCACCTGCTAAGCAATCCCGTACTTCAGCCCTAATGACTTTGCCTGGCTTCACAAGGATTATAGAGTAGACTCCCTGCAAGCTACTTGTTAACAGAGCCCACCTGCATCATGTCCACCAAGAATTCCCTATCCTGGAGTGCGTCCAGTGGACTTTTAGGGATTTGATCAAGTGCATTATGGGAATTGTAGTCTCAACTTCCCAAGGACCCTCTTAGAGTTTCTAGACCCTTGGTCTTGCTTTTGGGACACTTTGAACCACCCACAAGAGGTACTTAAGGAAGAAGTTCCAGAAGTTTGGAGAAGTCTGGAGCAACATTTTGTGAAAAGCTCTCAGAAGTTGACAGATGAATTGTGGAGTTGTAGTCCCAGATCCCAAGAGGTAAAGCAGAGCATCTGAACCCTTGGCTGGTGCTGTGGACCATTTTAATACATCGAGAAACATTTCTAGATGTAAGCGTAAAGAACTCTACACTGTGTCCTAGGCCACAATGACCTTTTTTAACCCTGTGTGCGCTTTTTGCTTCTATACACTACAGACTACGCTCGGAACCTTGGCATCATCCTTGACTCCTCCCTCTCCATGAACCGCCAGATCAACGCTGTCGCCTCCACCAGTTTCAACTGCCTTCGACTCCTCTGTAAGAGCTTTAAGTGGATCCCCTCCGACTGCAGAAGGACCGTCACCCACGCTCTGATCGCCAGCAGACTAGACTATGGCAACGCCCTCTATGCCGGAATCAACAAAACCCTCCTTTGTAGACTCCAGACCATCCAGAATGCTGCAGCCAGACTCGTCCTTGGGACACCTGCCATGAGCACATGACCCAACACCTACGAGGCCTCCACTGGCTCCCCGTCGAGAAGAGGGTCACCTTCCAACTTCTCACCCACACCTACAAATCCCTACACAACATTGGACCCAAATACCTCAACAAAAGAATATCCTTCCACGTACCCAAGAGGAGCCTCCACTCCGCTGACCTTGCCCTGGCATATGTCACCCGAATCCGCAGACACAGAACTGGAGGGAGAGCCTTCTCCTACATTGAAAGCAAGACGTGGAATGAGCTTCCAGTGAACATCAGATGCTCCACGACCCTGCACACGTTCAGGTAGGACCTCAAGATCTGGCTCTTTGACTGATCCCAGAGCCGCTCCCCCCCGCCCCAGCGCCTTGAGACCCTCACGGGTGAGTAGCGCGCTATATAAACTCCTGATTGATTGATTGATGCACTAGTTTAACTTTTATTCTTTAGAAATGTATATATCTGGTACCCTACATTGGATTTTTGTTGTTTAGGTGTCTATTTGTTCATAAAAATATAACCTATTTTTTAAAAATTGTTGTTGGAGTTTTATTGTGTGGTGTGTCTTACTTATTTCATGCAGCAAACAAAAATAACAAGTACCAATTGAGCAGCATCCTGTTGGTCATGAAAGTTATCTCTCTTAAGAAAAACTCATTAGGTTTTTAAAAGAACTCTAACACACCAACCTAGTTGGTGGCATGATTCATCATTGGGTTCCTACCTAGGGGGCCCAAGCGCCTCCTAGGTGTGCTTCAACGCCTGGTTACAGCAGAGCAGGATCTTTTTAGGTGAATTAAGTGAATGTTAACCATAAAACTGCCACCAAGATACTTAGTCAAATACCATAAAACATTGTTATTAGTTCCTGGGGCAGGATTAAAGTCAGTGGTGGATGTGGAAGAGAAAAAATGATCTCCCACATACCAAGAAGGTGAAATGGTCTACATGTTTCAGCTAATAAATCCAGTGTCAGTTAACTTTCTCCAAGATCAGTGCTCCCAGGGCCAGAACAGACCGTAAGCTGGTGTAGTGTATGTACACACACTAAGGTGTGGATACGTGAAAGTGGCTTCATAGCTTATGGTTTCCACCTACAGCGAAAATATCTGAAAAAGAGAAATGGATACAAAACATACATGAAAACATAACTTACATCAAACAGAGTTTTGAACCGCAGGTGAATTATCTTGCACCAACAACCTAGTGCCACTGGCGGCCACGCCCACGAGGAACATGGTGGCAGGCTGAGGGCCGGTCGCTCTAATCGAGAGCAGATGAATTATGTGCGAGAAAAGCTTTTTTCTTTTTGATCGCTGAAAACCCCCTGCCTTAAGGTGAGATATGAGTGCTTTGCAGCAAGAGAGGGCCCCGTATATCGTCTAACCGCAACCCGCTTTGCTTTCCTCTTCCCTCGAGGCTTCGGCTGGCTACGGCTGGCTTGACTACTCACAGAAAGAGACGGCGCTAGGACCTCCACGGACCGGCGCTTACCTGTATCCACGCTGGAAGAACGCCGGCGGTGCCTATGGAGCAGATTTCGCTCCGTATTATTTAAACTTAAACTAAGAGGCCTGGCGACATACACATTTGAGCAACAACCCCACAAAACGGCGTCTGAGAGAAAGAAGCTTTACTCTTTTGCGGTAAGGTGTGGGGAGAAGGGGAGTAAAGTGGTAGTAACTCACGGATTTACCACTGGGAGGCTGGGTTGTATGGATCAAACGCAGATTGACCTTCCAACTTGCAAGAACAGTTATGTTGATTTAAGGAAAGCTTCAGTACAAGAGCCGGCTTTGTTGAAATGTATTGAGACAGTAGGGAAAAAGATAACGGAAGCTGCTACACCCGGGACAATCGAGTCTGCTAATGTTGATATAAGCTCAAACCTTGTAAAAAAAGGAAATACCCTCCCAATCAGAAGAAATAGGTATCAGCTGAGATCTAGGATAGAATTAAAAGAGAAAGGGGCTTTAGAATTTGAAGAGAGGGAGCGACCTATGCCATTAACCCCCTGTAAAAAGAAAAAGACTACTTTAGTCAAAAAATCTAAAGGAGTAACCCTCGAGAATCAGGTGGTGAAAAGTACCTCATCTCTCAAATCTTTTTTCAAGGTCCTAGATCAGGCTAGGCGTTCTTCTGTGCAGTTGGGGGACAACATTGGTACTATACCTTTAAAAAATCGCTACGGGGCTCTAGAAAACTTGGGAAATATGGAAAATATTGATGAGGGAACAGAAATGTTGAGTTCAGCGAGCTTAGGGCAGCATAAGGCTCAGCTAAATCTTCCTGAGACTGAAAGTGTAAAGGCACCCCCTGCATTAGGTACTCCGGCTAATCTAAATAAAGCACCCCCAGTAGACAATGTGCAAGGAAAGCAGGACACTAGACCCAAGAGTCAGTCTGGAGCAGCTAAACCTGCACAAAGTAGCTCTAAGGAGTTAGAAGAGGGGACAAGGAGAAAGGACGTAAGTAAAGCCAATCAATCAGACCCTGCTCAAACAATTACTGGAATAAGGAGAAGGTCTGAGGACTCATGTGAGCGAGAGAGTGACCGGCTAGGGGACCTTTTTCGATCTTTGAGAGGTGATATGATGTCGAAATTTGAGATATCAGAAACTAACCAAAAAACAATACAGGACAGATTTGATTTGTTAGAATCTAAGTTAGAGGAGGTCACTCTTCGTACAGGGAACCTTGAAACAGAAGCAGCTGCTCTGAACAAAACTGTACATGGAAATCAAAAGGACATAGAACATCTAAAAGCCCAGAATAGATCATTGGTTATGGACATTGAGCGACTGGAGACTCAAGCACGGAGGAATAACTTAAGGATCCTGAAAATACCAGAAGGGGAAGAGTTGGAGGACATAAAGGGATTTGTTTGTAAACTCCTGAGAGAAGGTGTTTTAAAAGATCGCCCGGACATAGATTTGGAGGCAGAAATTCAAAGGGTGCATAGAGATCCTTATAAGAGACGCACAGATAGGAAAGCACCTAGGAAAATATTAGTAAATTTCCAAACATACAGTGTCAAGGAGCTCATTCTGGGGAGGTCCCTTTCAAAAACAGATCTCGGTTACAAGTCTAGTCCCTATCTTATCAGGTCTGACATAGGTGCAAGAACTGCACAAAGACAATGGGAGCTGGGCACCAGAATGCCAGACCTGAGGTCACTGGGAGCACACGTGCAGATGAGATTCCCGGCTATGCTCAGGATTATGTGGAAGAATAAGACCTATAGCTTCACACAGCCAGAAGAGGTTGATAATCTCTTAGACCGAATGAGAAGCGAGCAGGAGGAATGATATTGGACAGATCTGGTCACTATCTTAAGGGGGATAAAAAAAAAAAAGGTTTGGGGGAAACTTGAGAAAGTAAATCAATGTACGAATATGCTGTATGACAAAATAGGGGACATGATTTATTTGTGATTTAATTTGTCTCGCTAGAATACAGTTAATTGGTCACGGGTATCACCTGGTTGCTCCGAAAGGCGAAGTCATCGCCAGGTATGTTGGGGGGGGTTCCTCAGGGGGCAGGAGTTTACTGGGTGGGGGGAGCAAGGGGGAAAAATAAAAAATCCTCATATATAAACAAACGCACTTTGTATAAAGGCATGGATGGGTATGAGTGGATAATAGACTCATGAGCAATACATATAAGCTTAAAGTCCTGTCATGGAATATTAATGGTATAGGGGAAAAAATAAAACAGAACAGAATTTGTGAATTTTTAAAAAAATCAGACGCTCAAATTATAATGTTACAAAAAACACACTTAGAGGCAGCATCATGTAATTCTCTCTTTAAGAAGTCAAGGTGGGTTCAAGAAATAATTAGTTCCAGGCAATCAGGTGCTACAAGGGGAGTTTCCATCATAATTCGAGCGAACAGAGGGATAAGCTTAAGAAGCTTTGAGACAGATCAATCGGGAAGATGGTTAGCTGCAGTAGTATACATTCAAAATATCCCTTACACAATCGCAGTGTACTATGGTCCAAATGAGGACAATCCGGGCCCGTTGTCCAAACTCGAAATAGCACTATTTGCGACAACTGGCCCTTTAATTTTAGGTGGTGATTTTAATTTGGTCTTTGACCAAAAATTAGATAGAACCTCTAAAGCTAAATACCATGCTCCCTTAAAATCACTTGCCACTTTAGATGCCTTAATGAAAGACTTTACACTAGTAGATGTCTGGAGAAAAAAGTATAGAACACAACTAGGCTTCACTTTTTATAGTAAGAAATATAAGAACTATTCTAGAATAGATCACTTTTTAGTCGATCAACACCTTCTCAAGGATATCAACTACCTTTCCTTTACGCCTACAGGTTTATCGGACCACGCTGTTCTGGAAATGGTAATTGAATTGAACATAATTCCTCTAAAACCAAGGTGGACACTGGAGAGATCACTTTTATTAGATAATAAATTAAAAGTAGAAGTTAAAGATAAAACATTAGAATTCTTTACAATAAATTCAGGAACTTCCTCCCCACAAGTCGTATGGGAAACTTACAAGGCCTACTTGAGGGGAGTCTTAAGCTCTCTAATGAATCATAAGAGAAAGAGCATGAAAATAAAAAGAAGGGAAGACTTGGCAGCAATAATAAGAAAGGATCTTGAATTACAAAATGCAATTCTAACGAACTCCAGTAGAGTACAGTTTCTAGAGAAGGAACTTACTGACTTACAACTTCAGTTAAATATTTCGGAGGAGAGAATTCTTAAAGAAAAATGGGAGTCTAGTAGACTAAAAAATTTCGAATATGGAGAAAAGTGTGGAGCCCTCCTAGCCTGGAAAGCTAGAGAAGAGAGAACGAGAAATAACATCAAAGCCCTATTACAAAGGCAGACAGGAGACTTGATGGAAACAGACACAGAGATTAGAGAAGAAGCAAGGTCCTTTATGAGAAGTCTCTATATGGAAGACAAAGATCCTAAGGGGGAAGATTTAGAATCCTGGCTGATAACGATACATTTGCCGCAAATGTCTGAAATGGATAAAGTATACTTGGAAAGTGAGATCACAGAAGGGGAAATACTGGGTCAATTGAAGAAAATGAAACGAGGGAAAGCTGCAGGTTCAGACGGGTTGCCAGTGGAGATCTATTTGGACAATAAAGATCAATTAATATCTTCACTTAGGGAACTCTTCAACCTTTTATTAATCCATGGTTATCCTGCACCTCCCTCATGGGCAGAAGCCACTATAACGCTCATACCAAAACCGAATAAAGACCCAAAAAGAATAGAGTCTTATAGACCAATTTCATTGCTAAACACTGATATGAAGAGCTATTCCGGAATCTTAGCCACCAGACTATCGAAGGTCATAAAATCTATAATTCACCCCGACCAGAGAGGCTTTATCCCAGGGAGACAGCTAAATGAATTAACATTTCAAGTAATAGGGGCCATAGACTATGCCAACGCCAAAAATCTCCCGTTGGCCCTGGTCGCCATAGATGCGGCTAAGGCCTTCGATCAGGTTAATTGGAAGTATCTATGGGCCACAATGGTGGCATTTGGGTTCCCTCTAATTTTTATAGAGGCGGTTAGAACATTATATCACAACCCAAAGGCAAAGGTTTTAGTCAACGGAATCTTATCTGATTGGTTTGATATATCCCGAGGTACTAGGCAGGGCTGTCCTTTATCCCCCCTTTTGTTTGATGTTCATATGGAGCCTTTTGTTTGTGGAATTAGAGAGGACAACATAATTCAACCATTTCAGCTCAGCAATTTGTCCCTGAAAGTGGCGTTGTACGCAGATGACCTTCTTTTATACACTTCTGACCATTCAGTGGCAATACCGAGGTTGTTTCTTTTATCAGAAGAATTTGGGAAACTGTCAGGTTACCAGATTAATAAGGAGAAAACTGAGATTATGGGATGGAATAATAACACACATATATTGGGCGCAAAACAGAAAATGAGGTACCTGGGAATTTATTTAACCCATTCATTAAAAGATATTACATCACTCAGCTGGCAAATGGTGGTTAAAGAAATTAATAAAACCTTAATAAGATGGGGGAACCTGCCTTTGAACATATATGGTTGTGTTAACCTCATTAAAATGACAATTCTTCCAAAATTGACTTTTTTATTTAATTGTATCCCCTTATCATTCTCACTGAAAGACATTAATACTTTACAGGGTAAAATTGGATCTTTTCTATGGGCCTGTAAGTCATCAAGAATTGCATGGAAGAAATTGAGAAGGGGCTTAAAAATAGGAGGCTTAGCCCTCCCTGATCTATTGTCATACTGTCATGCATTTCATTTTAAAAACTTTAGGCTACTTGCAAATAAGTTAGATGCATCATCACAGGGCCGCCTGTTTCAAGCTTTATTAAATGATTTACCTTACGACCATGATTATTTTCTATTTAAGTTCGGAGACCAGAATTTTTTTAAAAAAATTCGCCTCAAAATTTTACAGACTGCATTAAAAAATTGGGGGTTTATCAGGAAGATATTTGATATTCCTTACTATCACACATATACCCCAATATGGGATTCTCCTGGCACACCCCAATGCCTCCAGGATCAACTGTCACAACCTCTGAAAACAGCTGGATTAAAAAAATGGGGAGATCTCTGGGCAGATTCGGGCTTGGTGAATTGGAATTCTTTAGTACAGCTCACTAACGGCCAGTTGACTAGGTTCAAATACTATCAATTATCTGCCTGGTGGTCTAGTCAAAATCTGCAAAGGGAGAAAGATACAGACATTCTTGATGCAATTGGCAGAGGGGGGAAATGGCTAAAAGAACTTTCGTTTTGGTACAACTTGATGATTAAAGATGAGGAGAGTAATCTGCACTTGGAGGTGATAAATTTATGGGAAAACTGTATATCTGATCCTCCTGAAGAAGCCAGCAAAGTATGGTTAGACTCCTTTTCTCTTTCTCAGAGGCTAATTAAACCAGCCAACTTAAGACGCAACCATCTGTTTCCGGCCTATAGAGTCTATTGGACTCCGGCCAAATTGTACAAGATTACACGAAATAACTATTATTGTCCCCGATGTAACCATTATGCAGCTGATGATATTCATATCTTCTTGGATTGTCCAGTTATTCAAGACTACTGGAAAGCGATAATGGACTTTTTGGGTGATGTGCTTTCAACAACTATTACTTGTTCTCGCAGACTTGTCTTCTTTGGTTTATTGAAAGATTATAACATTAACAGTTTGGATACTCAGTTCATTTTTTATATAGTAGTCATTGCGAGGAGACAAATTTGCATGGAGTGGAAGTCAGCATCTCCTCCTAGATTCGCAGTATGCCTGAAATATATAATGGAAGTATGTAAAATGGACTTGGTTGGTCGTAATGAGAACACTGAGAATGTCTGGTCTAAACTGGTGGTCTGGATAAATAGGTGAGCGGTCCTGTGATTATGCCAGAGGTTGTGTCGGTCCTGTCCTCCACCAGGCCTAGGGTGCCCAAAATAGGCTTGGAGGAGTAGGATAAGGAAAGCAGCCTACCTCTCGGACATCTCTGTCTGCTATGATACTGTTTCCAGGGCGGACTCGAAAATAACAGTATAAGAGGCAACAGTGAGACCCATCTAGAGCATACGAATTCTGGTGGCATATATGAGGACAAAAAAAAAAAAACAACCTAGTGCCACTAGCTGAAAGGTCTGTCATTCATGCATACTATATATACAGGCAGTGTGATCTGATCATTTACGTTACTAATGACCCCAAAGTTGGGATTTTTGCTCATACACATCAGGCCATTCTTGATGACTGCAGGGATTCAATCATTTATGCAGTTTACCCCCAGGTTTGGGGTATTATGCTCAAGCACATCACATATAAATGTAGGTGACCGTGGGCAATTAATCAAAGAATTCTACATTCAAACTTTACATTTACACAACCAGGCAAAGGACCCAAGTGTCCAGGTGAAAGGAGGTCTGTGATTATTCCGGGTTGTGTGTTTATCCCTATGCATATAATAGTAGATAGAAAGTGCTTTTGTTATGATAATTTAGAGTAACATGGATCCCAGTGGGAGGCGGTGCCTGTAGTCACACTCTGTCGGGAAAAGATAGATGCAGCTATTAGCCGAAATCGTGGAAATGTGAGGAAAAATGTGTGCGTAGCAACAGTGAAAAATAAAGACTCGCCAAATCAGAGTAAACCCCTGTGTCTGCACTTACTTACTTCTTACTTCTTACTTCATCAAGGCCTGTCACCTGCCTGGTTACCTACTTTGGCCCTGAGAGGTATCCCTGCGATGCTGGGAATCCTGCCATAGTGTGTTTAGTATTGTTTAGTAGTGGAGACTGAGGTGACCCCGCTTTTTTGAGGGCGGTGATGTCATGGCACTCCATCTTGTTATCTTATTGGATATTGCTGACAGGCCCAGGGTTTATTAACCCTTTCTGCCCCCAGCCATTGTGTTGTTGAAATGGCTGCCCAACATGTAGCTCTAACTTTACGGGCTCAAATATAATGTGGTGGTTATGTCTGTCCTAGTTACAAGGTAATAGAATGTATGTCACTGACTTTCATCCTGCTTGTGGGGCACCTGTCATGAACAAATAAATTATCCAGTTATAGAAGCAACTGAGGACCGGAAGGACATATAAAAAAGGATGACAGTGGGACCATCATGTTTCCCAGCCTGTCAGTGTCACCAAAGTATGGTAAGCTTGATTTGTTCGAGGTAGTCGCAATCCCTCCGTTTTTCTGATAGGTCCTACTGCAATTTCTTCTCCGGCTTAAACACTGGTCATATGGTAAGTTCTCCCTCAGGGTGAAATCTGTCAAACTATCAAACTTCCCCAGGCCAACGACCTTTCAGTAAAACTGAGGGTTGGGGATTACCACGAAAAAAGCATCAGGTCCACCCAAAAAAGAGCGCACCATCAGAACAGAGATGCCCTTTTGGAAGTAAACTAAAGGATAGAGACCACAGTACCCCTAACCTGTGTCACAGCCTACATCACCATCTCGAATGACGTAACCAAAATAATCTACAATCACTGGTGTATTTTAAAAACAGGCCGCTTCAACTGGGACAAACCCTTGTTTTCTTCCAAGAGAGTCAGAAATTTAAAAGACCAACTGGAAACAACACGTCCTAGAAAGAATGCTGAGCAGTACACAACAGTACTGAAAACATGGGACCTACCCAGTTTAACTGGACACAATGCTTGGGGTAATTGCAGTGTGTGCCATCTCACTAGCAAGACCAAGACCCTAGCACTCGACACAAAAAGATCTAGGTCCTGAAGAAACACACAAACTGTAACTCGGTAAATGTGATTCCCATGATTACATGCCTTTGCCACTAATGTATATATGCATGACTAGTAGGAAGATCAAAACTAGGATCGTGGACACCTTAGCAACATCAGAGGTAAACAAAATGCCACCAAGGCGACGGATTACTTGTTAAAAAAAGGACACACCACAAATGTGGGCCATCATTGAACAGCTTGATCCCCACCTAAATTGTCTAAAAAATTAGTCTTTTTTGAAAAAGATAGAGATTGATATACCGCTTATTCACACATTTGAGTGATTTGAACAATAATATACCATGGAATATGATAAAACTCAAGTGACCCAGTATCTGGTTTGTTTAACAGTGTATTTTTGACAACTGATAGGTGCAAGAAGATCACAGTACCACGTTTTTAATACCCTACAAAGCTTAGGAATACTGTATCTTAAACACCCACCATGCCACCACAAGCTTACCATGCTTTGGTGACACTGACTTATTGGGAAACATGATCATCCCACTGTCATCCCTTTTTTTAAGTCTGTCCGGTACCCTGTTGGATCTTTAACAGAATAATTTATTTGTTCATGACAGGTCCCCCACAAGCAGGATGACAGTCAGATGCGTACATTCCATCATCTTGTATCTAGGAAAGATCTAACCACCACATTTCATTTCAGATCATAAAGTTAGGGCTACATGTTACACAGCCTTTTTGACTATACAATGGATGGGGGCAGAAAGGATTAATCAACCCTGGAGTCCAATGAGATCAAATGCTGGACCGCCGTAACATCACTCTGCTCAGGAATGTGGGGTCACAGCCCCTTCGGTCACAGCTATTAAACACACTACGACGAGAGTCCCGGCATTGCCGGGATCATGCTCAGAGTCAAAGTGGTGAAAGGGCAGGTGGCATGCCTTTAAGAAGTAAGTAAGCACATACACGGGGGTTCCTCTGATTTTGGGAGTCCTCCCTTTTCACGGCTGCCATGCACACATTGTCCTTGCATTTCCCTGATTATGGCTAATAGCTGCATCTATCTTTTCCAGACAGAGAGGCACGGCCTCCCTCCAGGATCCATGTTACACTAAATTATCATAACAAAAGTAGGTGCTATCTGCTATTATATACATAGAGGTAACCACACAACCCCAAATAATCACAGGGCTTCTTTTACCTGTACTCTCGGTTCTTTGCCTGGTTGTATGAATGTAGAGTTTGAATGTAGAATTATATATTTAAATGCCCATTGTCACCTACATTTACATGTGGTGTGCTTGAGCATAAAACCCTAACCCTAGGGGTAAATTTGCATAAATGATTGAACAACTGCAGTCACCAAGAATGACACGTGATGTGCACGAGTGTAAACCCCAACTTTTGGGGTCATAATAAAGTAAATGATCAGATCGCACTAAAGGTCTGTATATATAGCAAGCAGGAATGACAGATTTTTTAATCAGTGGCAGTGGGTTGTTGGCACAGGACAATTTGCACACTGCATCAAAATCTGCATCCACTGTCAACTATTTTATGTAATGTCACGTTCTCCTGTATGCTTTGTCTCAATTTCTCTTTTTGAGATATTTTTGTTGTAGGTGGAAACCATAAGTTACAAAGCAACTTTCACTTGTGCACTCCTTAGTGTCTGTTCCAGCACTGGCTGGCATCGGGTCTGCTCTGGCCCTGGCATCACTGGTCCTAAAGAGAGCCACCTGACACTGGTTTGATTGGCTAAAATATATAGACCATTTCACCTTCTTGGAGATCATTTTTTCTCTTCTACGGCCACCCCTGATTTTAATCCTTCCCCAGGAACTATCTAATAAAACATTGTATCTTTGATTTGACTAAGTATCCTAGAGGCAGTTTTGAGGTTTACACTCACTTTATTCACCGATTCACCCCAAAAATATCCCGCTCAACTGTAATCAGGTGTCAAAGCACACCTAGGAGACACTCGGCCGCCTATGTGGGAACCCAATCATGAAGCATGTCACCAATTAAGCTGGTGTTGAGGTTTCTTTTAAAAACCTAATGGGTTTTCCTTGAGAGATAAATTTTGTGACCAATAGGATGCTGGTCTTTTGAGACTACATTTAGCTTGTTTTTTTGTTTGTTAGACAAGGCTTGTGGTTCTCTCTTCTCTCTCTCATTTTTGTTTAGTTTCATGTACTAATTTTTTTAAATACATTACACTCCTGTCCCCTAAATTAAGCCTGCCTGCTCGCAGCAGCTACCAAGGGTTTAGCAAAGGAATCATTTATTGAGACCTTGACTGAACCGTTTATTGTGTTTGTGGCCTTATTACTAGTAGTAGGTCCCATCTTATCACTATTACTATACCACTTTCTAACAAACAAGAATTGTTCTTTTTAATGCTAACTGAATGACCCCCTTGAGTACTCTATGACAGCTTTCTACCATTCCAGGGCCACTTGGATTGTAGAGGGATTGTAGCAGGGATTTCTGCTCATTTACAGAACTGTGCATAGAGACTTGGAACCTCAGTGAATTAGGGTGTGCCAAAACTCACCTCAGCATCCAAAATCCCCTACCAGACTAGCTATCAGTGTCTCATTGGTACTTACAAAACCCCAATGATTTAGACAACCCAGAACATGGACTTAGAACACCTCAGGTAATGTGGAACACAAGAACATTCTTTCGGTACACTAACATATCAATCCAGAATGAGGAGTCAATGAGGAAACGTGCGAGTTTGAAATGTTTATCTCTAATGCAGTGTTCTCAAACGCAGTATCTTAGCGAGTACAAGCAAACATATTATAAGGAACAACGTTAACAGCATGGTTACTATTCCATAAAATACAAAGGGTGAAAGCATGTTAAAATGCTAAAGGAAACAGGTCTAAATAGAACCTAGGTTTACCCTCCCTAGCTAGTATATTGTATTATATCTACAGAAGGTCTCTTTGGTACCAACACTCTGCATACGGATATTCATCAAGTGTGTGTGTCCTGCCTTGCGCAGTGCATTTTTAATCGCGCCTAAACTCAAAATTGCAAAAAACAATTTGATGGACAGAATGTAGATCAATGTCTTACATTCACCCCAGTACAAGGATCTGGGCCTAAATCCATTGTTTTTTGCACTCCACACCACCCTGGGTTAGATAATGGCTTTATGCAAATCAGCTCTGACCCTGTGCCCCATGGGAAGAGTCCAGTCCGAACTACACAGCCATATCTTTCCCAGACCGGAATCAAGCATCCGAGGACCGGACCGGTTTCGAGCTAACACCTCTCATCAGCCCGGCTAGCTTGACTCCAGTGGTGTGGAGGCTCTGGGACCCACGTCTGAGCTACCCCAGTACACTCAGGGAGAAAATTACAAAAAACAATTTGATGGACAGAATGTAGATCAATGTCTTACATTCACCCAAGTACAAGGATCTGGGCCTAAATCCATCGTTTTTTGCACTCCACACCACCCTGGGTTAGATAATGGCTTTATGCGAATCAGCTCTGACCCTGTGCCCCATGGGAACAGTCCAGTCCGAACTACACAGCCATATCTTTCCCAGACCGGAATCAAGCATCCGAGGACCGGACCGGTTTCGAGGTAACACCTCTCATCAGCCCGGCTAGCTTGACTCCAGTGGTGTGGAGGCTCTGGGACCCACGTCTGAGCTACCCCAGTAAACTCAGGGAGAAAATTACAAAAAACTGTTTGATGGACAGAATGTAGATCAATGTCTTACATTCACCCCAGTACAAGGATCTGGGCCTAAATCCATCATTTTTTGCACTCCACACCACCCTGGGTTAGATAATGGCTTTATGCAAATCAGCTCTGACCCTGTGCCCCATGGGAACAGTCCAGTCCGAACTACACAGCCATATCTTTCCCAGACCGGAATCAAGCATCCGAGGACCGGACCGGTTTCGAGGTAACACCTCTCATCAGCCCGGCTAGCTTGACTCCAGTGGTGTGGAGGCTCTGGGACCCACGTCTGAGCTACCCCAGTACACTCAGGGAGAAAATTACAAAAAACAATTTGATGGACAGAATGTAGATCAATGTCTTACATTCACCCCAGTACAAGGATCTGGGCCTAAATCCATCATTTTTTGCACTCCACACCACCCTGGGTTAGATAATGGTTTTATGCAAATCAGCTCTGACCCTGTGCCCCATGGGAACAGTCCAGTCCGAACTACACAGCCATATCTTTCCCAGACCGGAATCAAGCATCCAAGGACCGGACCGGTTTCGAGGTAACACCTCTCATCAGCCCGGCTAGCTTGACTCCAGTGGTGTGGAGGCTCTGGGACCCACGTCTGAGCTACCCCAGTACACTCAGGGAGAAAATTACAAAAAACAATTTGATGGACAGAATGTAGATCAATGTCTTACATTCACCCCAGTACAAGGATCTGGGCCTAAATCCATCGTTTTTTGCACTCCACACCACCCTGGGTTAGATAATGGCTTTATGCAAATCAGCTCTGACCCTGTGCCCCATGGGAACAGTCCAGTCCGAACTACACAGCCATATCTTTCCCAGACCGGACTCAAGCATCCGAGGACCGGACCAGTTTCGAGGTAACACCTCTCATCAGCCCGGCTAGCTTGACTCCAGTGGTGTGGAGGCTCTGGGACCCACGTCTGAGCTACCCCAGTAAACTCAGGGAGAAAATTACAAAAAAAAATTTGATGGACAGAATGTAGATCAATGCTTACATTCACCCCAGTACAAGGATCTGGGCCTAAATCCATCGTTTTTTGCACTCCACACCACCCTGGGTTAGATAATGGCTTTATGCAAATCAGCTCTGCCCCTGTGCCCCATGGGAACAGTCCAGTCCGAACTACACAGCCATATCTTTCCCAGACCGGAATCAAGCATCCGAGGACCGGACCGGTTTCGAGGTAACACCTCTCATCAGCCCGGCTAGCTTGACTCCAGTGGTGTGGAGGCTCTGGGACCCACGTCTGAGCTACCCCAGTACACTCAGGGAGAAAATTACAAAAAGGGTGGTGTGGAGTGCAAAATAACGATGGATTTGGGCCCAGATCTTTGGACTGGGGTGAGTGTGTGACATTGATCCACATTCGGTCCATCACCTGTTGTGTTTGCATATTCCGCCCTAAGTGCGCTGGGGATGCCCAGACGTGGGTCCCAGGCACTCCACACCACTGGAGTCAAGCTAGCCGGGCTGATGAGATGTGTTACCTCGAAACCGGTCCGGTCCTCGGATGCTTGATTCCGTTCTGGGAAGGACATGGCTTTTGTAGTTCGGACTGGACTGTTCCCATGGGGCACAGGGTCAGAGCAGATTTGCATATCGCCATTGTCTAACCCAGGGTGGTGTGGAGTGCAAAATAACGATGGATTTGGGCCCAGATCTTTGGACTGGGGTGAGTGTGTGACATTGATCCACATTCGGTCCATCACCTGTTGTGTTTGCATATTCCGCCCTAAGTGCGCTGGGGATGCCCAGACGTGGGTCCCAGGCACTCCACACCACTGGAGTCAAGCTAGCCGGGCTGATCAGAGGTGTTACCTCGAAACCGGTCCGGTCCTCGGATGCTTGATTCCGTTCTGGGAAGGACATGGCTTTTGTAGTTCGGACTGGACTGTTCCCATGGGGCACAGGGTCAGAGCAGATTTGCATATCACCATTGTCTAACCCAGGGTGGTGTGGAGTGCAAAATAACGATGGATTTGGGCCCAGATCTTTGGACTGGGGTGAGTGTGTGACATTGATCCACATTCGGTCCATCACCTGTTGTGTTTGCATATTCCGCCCTAAGTGCGCTGGGGATGCCCAGACGTGGGTCCCAGGCACTCCACACCACTGGAGTCAAGCTAGCCGGGCTGATGAGAGGTGTTACCTCGAAACCAGTCCGGTCCTCGGATGCTTGATTCCGTTCTGGGAAGGACATGGCTTTTGTAGTTCGGACTGGACTGTTCCCATGGGACACAGGGTCAGAGCAGATTTGCATATCGCCATTGTCTAACCCAGGGTGGTGTGGAGTGCAAAATAACGATGGATTTGGGTCCAGATCTTTGGACTGGGGTGAGTGTGTGACATTGATCCACATTCGGTCCATCACCTGTTGTGTTTGCATAAACTCAAAATTGGCCACAGCTGCAACCATATTATGTCTACTATGTGCGCTGATCAATCCAAACAATAAGCGCTGTGTTGAAATAACCTTGAAGGCCTCGGCACTCACTGTACAGACATAGCTTTCTAAGCAAGACTGATATGATAAGCAAACATGGCATTCTCGTGTAAAGCATACCTAACTAGGCGAAAAGCATTAATAACAAATTGTGTTGTGTGCAGAGGCAGCAGGAAAGGAAAAATGGCGTTTAACTTCTAACCAGCACATGCTAACTTAACACGGTGCAAAGGTGAAACCAATACACAAGACACCCTCCCTTTGATCCGAGCACTGATAGGACAAGTATGACGGGAAAAATTTAGGAACGCAGAGTTCAAGTTTGATACTTCAAACACAAGTCTCTAATTTGGCACTTAAAAAATCTAAGAGGTGAAAAATAAATGTAATAGTCGTGAAAAAACTCAGCATTGGACTTTGATGAAAATCAATAGGCAAACCTTTCAATAACATTCTGAGAGTCCAAAAAAATAAATCCAACAAGTTGTTTTAGGTTAAGAAACCAAGACTGCAAACACAAGTCATCCTAATAATGAATACGCAAAATATGCAGCAACAGCCTCCAACAGGAAGTCACTATTATCATCCGAAAACAGATCAGGCATCCAATTTAAAAAAGGGAAAGAACATACATGCTCTTCGATGAACGGAACCTCTTGCACCATCAGAGGACAACTCGGTGGGATCTCAAGGAAACTGCGAGCCAAGAAATCTTGCGCCGCTGCGAACACATTCCAACGACCCGGTATTCCATGCATCTCTGCAAAGGCCATAATCCCTCCATCAGAACAAAGCAATTCATGAGTAACTAAGGCACTCATAAGTTGATTATAATCCGCATTGGGAGACACCATATTGCAGAGACACAAATCCAGGGCCCATTCGAAGTCGCAACTCAGGCAATGAAAAACAGGCTGAACGCATGTAAAGAAGGAAAATAAAAACGATAATCCATAAGCTGCACTCAGTGTAGCAAGAGGCAGCGCACCATAGAACTCAAGCATCCGGGCATGAAGGAGCCCTAGCCGAGACAGCTCGTCTTGTAACACAAGATGTGCATCCATTTTGAAACAAACAAAACAGCAATAGCACGCCAGCAGCAATAGCCAGTAGCAATGGAAATCCACCAAACAGGCTGGAAAAAATAGAATGTAAGAAAGCTGGAATGACTCCGAAAATCTTTTGGAAGGAAGTCACTAAGCCACTGCTTACAACTTTAAAAAAGTGAGCCAGCTCCGAAGTGGAGGACGCATTGAAGATAGTGTGAATTAATTCACTGAAGTGCAAGGCTAAATCAGTATTTAATAAGGCATGCACTTCTGTGCGGGTGTTTGCCACGTGAAGGACAAATGTTTTTCGAGCAGATATGAGGGCAACTTCTTTCTGGGACGATAGAGCTCTTATGCTACTCATCTTATTGAACTCTGCTTTCAAGGTCGGAATCTTAGGCCAGATGGAAACATCAAGTTTCCCATGCAGGGGTGGATACATTACATTCTTGCAACAAACTACACGTTCACTGACTGTAACGACATAAGCAATCCCTTTTATTAACCCACAACAATCCTCATTATTTAAAAGTAAATAACTTCCGTTAGCCAGCAATGTGAATGTGGGAACTATTGCAGGCACGGGTGTACCTTTAAAAAAACAGGCTAAATTAGGCTTGTTTTGGTTGCAAGAGCTATGTAATTGGATATGTTGACACATTAAGGAATGATCCGGTGTTTCAGTGCATTCTTCACCATTCAAATAAACTTCTCTTCCCTCCCTAAGACATCTATATGTAAAAGGAAGCGACCAGGCTTCATGGAGATAAGAACTTCCCAGAGGTTCGTATCTGCCAATGGCAAAGTACTTCACACAATTTTTAAATTCAAATAAAGGAAACGGTAGAGTTATTAAACCGTGAATAAGCCATGTAGCAGCATTGGCTTCTTCCACAGAAAACGGTAAAGGCTCTAACTTCTCAATGTGTAACATGGAAAAAGAAACATCCTTCATTGATAGTAAACGGTGCTTGTCAGTCAAATTAAAAGGGGCAAATAAGGATGACGTATTCATGTAATGCCACAGTACTTTTCCCGCCTTAAGGGTCTGCAATGTCCATGCAAATTGCATAATGGAACGAAACTGATTTTGACCGTGGTACAAAGCAGACACTTCATCTTGCAAAATATCTACATTAGATGACACAATATTATCTAACGTATAAATGCGAGAAGAGAGTGTGTTAATGCTGTTATCTACAACTGCTAGCACTTTTTCTAAATTAACTTGATCTATAACCCTAAGGCGGGTAGCCGCCTCAACTTGGGAAGCTTTTCAGATTTCGTCATAAACAGCATATATCCATCTTTCAGATCTACCTCTAGCCGGGCCTTTAATAAAATCATTCAGATCAACATCATCAGTCAGTTTAGAAAATGCAGTTTAACTGACACCAAGATAGAATGTCTGAGCCTGTTCTGACACAATTTGCCTACAGAATAGGTAGTCACATAATGGCCACTTTCAAAACGGGGATCTACCCTGACCTGTGTAGAGCCTTAAGCCAAACCCAGAAAACGATGCTGGCATGAATCAGCACTTCTGTGCCAGAGCAACCAGCCTTCGGGATCCAAACTGGATATGTTAAAGGAGGAATTCAATAATAGAGTTTGTAACTCTCCCATGTTAAAGGAGGAATTCAATATTAGAGTTTGTAACTCTCCCATGGAAAATTTAGTAAAATTACCCCAACCAGAATATTCCTCTAAATCAGGGAAAGAAGGAGCATTTAATCTTTTAGCAGCAGCCAATCCAAAGCATGTTGTCTGTGAAATTGTAGAATTCAAAAACAACATATGGTTTGGGATGAGGCATGCACGGTGCAAAGCCTCAGTGCCTTGCACATGCCAGCTTTTAGAACCCCAAACTGATTTAAGGTCAATTGTATCCTTCCACAACTTGTAGCCCCCAGCAGCCAACTGGTCTAGAAAGGACTTCGAATACAATAATTTAGTATCGGTAAGTCTAACTTTGGAAATGGATTTCTCAGCCATTTTAAAATATAAGGCATTAGGATTAGATTGATTAAAATCTGTAAAGTAAGTGAACCTTTTCAAAAGGTAGCAGAACTGCCTTGTATAGGAGCAGGTTAAAGAGAAGGGTTCACCCAAATAAAGTCACTGGTACCTGGGTAATGTAAGTACTGAGGAAAGGGGTCCCAGCAATAAAGTAGGAAAATTTGAAAACAGTTAGATAATAATAAAGAAAAAGCTTAATGAGCCTGCATTGCTATTTATTCACAATGTAGGTGTAAGGTAATTATCATCAATTTCAATACAAAATCACACAGTTCATCATAGTGCCCCTGGTAGGGAGGGAAGTGATATAGTGCAGGGTGGTGTGGGTATGGGATAGTGACAATAAAAAACAGCCAAAAAGGGCCTCACTATACTATGTATCCAAGTTCAAACATAGACAAAACAAAAGACCATTGGTTCAATACATCATTGTCTATTAATCATGCTCCACATATCACACTGAATGAGCCATTCTTGGGGTGAAACTGAATGAACACAGAAAGCTGTTGACGTTTCGACCCTCTAGTATTAACAGGCATTAATTATGTCCTAGCGTCGGGGTCTTCATCAGGACGGGGGCGGGGCAGGCAACCTATTTAGCAAACAATGTTTTTGCATTTAACACACATATTGCGTAAGTCAAAAATTTCATTAATTGAGCACACATAGACGGTAGACAAGACATACCAGAGGTTGCTTGTCTCCAGGATGGATGAGGAGGAGGGCGCTCTCAGTGGAGGTGGTATTTCAGATTCTACAATTGAGGGGATTGTGATTAGCAGCCTAATGATAAAGTTATGTCCACATTAGAGTTAATAAAAAAGGGGATACACTCACATATAATGATGATTTATGGCAGCCATCAGGTCTAAGAAGAAAGCGAGAGGTGACACAGCATTAGTCATGGACTGTCACCACACACAAGATTAGGTTGTGAGTAGCGCGCCATAAACCATTAGAAAAAGGAGACACTTACAAAAATTTGAAGCATATGTCTTCCTATCAAATCTGCCGAAAGGCAAGGCACGTCCGAGCATTCCGCTGCACGTTATTCCGTTCGTCAGGAAATTGACCGTCTGTGAATTAAAGACGGGAATTGAAACCGCAATTCCAATTTGAGGTCAGTTGTAGTTTAAGCAATGACATGGTTATCGTGAACCTACCAACACGCAGAATTAATCCGCATCCATACCGACTCGCATTCGTTAATGGCGATCGGCTGTCTGTTGTTAGGAGGGTACCCAAGGAAACCAGAACACGTGACCTCTGACGGTCCGTGGAGGCAGGGAAGAAAGACTAAAGAACAAGGCTTTGACAAAACGTCATGTAGAAGAATAAATAGTCATTCTACTCAAAGTAAAAATAAAATAAAATAAAATAAATGCAAGTGCCACTTAATAAAGTTGTTTTGATGCAAAAAATTTGGCAAAACTCCATGAGCTGCGAGTGTCATTTATAATTTTAGGAGAATATTCAATATGAAAATTGAATAAACGCAAAGGCCATAAACTTTGAACCCGGTCTAGCCGAATCGCGTTCGTTAATGGCGATCGGCTGTCTGTTGTTAGGAGGGTACCCAAGGCTACCAGATTGAATATATCTCAACACACAATAAATGACATTTGGAACAGCACAATGCGGCGTACCTGTCATATGATGGGTAAAGGCCACGTCACAGAGAAACATTTAGCAAACCATATGCAATGTTAATGACATAAATTATAGATATAGCATATAATACCAATAGATTATTCAAGGATCATAGATAAACACATATCTACTTATGAACATTGTGTCATTGTGTAGTTTTGACAATGAATCGTGTGTCTAGATACACACTGATACATACGGACATCACATTGTGGCGTACCTGACGTAATATGGTAAAGGCCACATCACATAGAGACTGCACTGTCATAGTTCATAGACGTTGGTAAGCAAGAGTATGAGTATTGCAGAGATATATTGATTGGTATTGTGCAAATTAATTAAGCGTGGCCAATTGAGAGAAGGAACTGTCAGTTCCATTGAGGCCATTATGAATGGAATCAAAATAAAGCATCCATTTTAATTCATGTGTGTTAAGGATGTTGGTGATGTTGCCACCACGTGGACCAAGGGTTACTTTGTCTAAAATCACCCATTTGAAACTGTCGGGGAGATGTAGAAAAGATTTAAAATGATCAACAAGTAGTGCACCATGTACTTCACAGCGAATGCGACTAGTGTGTTGAAGAATCCTTACTTTGGCCTTCTGTTTAGTCTGGCCAATGTAGATCTGATTGCAAGGACATACTATAGCATACATTATGTTGGATGTGTTACAGTTCATATGAGATTTTAATTGCACTTTGCGTTGGTTATGTTCAAATTCCTTGGTTTGCACTGTACTGCTACAGGCCTTACATTGTCCACATCTGAAATGGTCAATGACAGGTGGGAGATTCCACATAGTTGTGACAGTTGGTTCATCCTTTGATTGTAAGAAGGATCTTACAACGTGGTCTTTCACGCTCTTGCCTTTTCTAAAGGCATGTAGTGGTGTGTTCTCTTGGCCCACATCATCAGCAATCAGTTTCCAATGTTGATTGACAATCCGTTTGAATATATTGCTTTTAGTTGAAAAAGTGGTAACACATAACAGTCTCTGATCTTGCTGATCTATTCTATCCTTGGGAGTGAATAGACACTCACGAGGGTGGAACCAAGCTCGTTTCCTGGCCCTTTTGATAAGTCTTCTGGGGTAGCCACGTTGTTGAAGGCGGTTCGAAAGATCCTCAGACTCTTCAAAGCAGTGGTCCTTAATGGAACAGTTCCTACGGATCCATAGGAACTGCCCAAAGGGCAGATTGTCTCGTAGGGCTCGAGGATGGTGGCTGTTGTATTGTAGGAGTGAATTCCTTTCAGCTGGCTTCCGAAATAATGTTGTTTGTAAAATGCCTGCCTTCTCATAAATAGTGATGTCCAAAAAATCAACTTTCCTACTGTCTGAGTGAATCGTAAACTTAAGACCACTATTTTTAAGAGTCTGAGGCTCTTTCGAACCGCCTTCAACAACGTGGCTATCTCAGAAGACTTATCAAAAGGGCTTGGAAATTAGCTTGGTTCCACCCTTGTGAGTGTCTACTCACTCCCAAGGATAGAATAGATCAGCAAGATCAGAGACTGGTATGTGTTACCACTTTTTCAACTAAAAGCAATATAATCCAACGGATTGTCAATCAACATTGGAAACTGATTGCTGATGATGTGGGCCAAGAGAACACACCACTACATGCCTTTAGAAAAGGCAAGAGCGTGAAAGACCATGTTGTAAGATCCTTCTTACAATCAAAGGATGAACCAACTGTCACAACTAGTGGAATCTCCCACCTGTCATTGGCCATTTCAGATGTGGACAATGTAAGGCCTGTAGCAGTACAGTGCAAACTAAGGGATTTTACCATAACCAACGCAAAGTGTAATAAAATCTCATACGAACTGTAACACATCCAACATAATTTATGCTATAGTATGTCCTTGTAATCAGATCTACATTGGCCAGACGCAACAGAAGGCCAAAGTAAGGATTCTTCAACACACCAGTCGCATTCGCTGTGAAGTACATGGTGCACCACTTGTTGATCATTTTAAATCTGCTCTACATCTCCCCGTCAGTTTCAAATGGGTGATTTTAGAGAAAGTAACCCTCGGTCCACGTGGTGGCAACATCACCAACATCCTTAACACACGTGAACTAAAATGGATGCTTTATTTTGATTCCATTCAGAATGGCCTCAATGAAACTGACAGTTCCTTCTCTCAATTGGCCACGCTTAATTAATTTGCACAATACCAATCAATATATCTCTGCTATACTCATACTCTTGCTTACCAACATCTATGGACTATGACAGTGCTGTCTCTATGTGATGTGGCCTTTACCATCTTACGACAGGTATGCCACAATGTGATGTCTGTATGTATCTGTGTGTATCTAGACACACGATTCATTGTCAAAACTACACGACACAATGTTCATAAGTAGATATGTGTTTATCTATGATCCTTAAATAATCTATTGGTATTATATGCTATATCTATAATTTATGTCATTAACATTGCATATGGTTTGGTGAATGTTTCTCTGTGACGTGGCCTTTACCGTCATATGACAGGTGCGCCGCATTGTGCTGTTCCAAATGTCATTTATTGTGTGTTGAGATATATTCAATCTGGTTGCCTTGGGTACCCTCATAACAACAGACAGCCGATCGTCATTAATGAACGCGAGTCGGCTAGACCAGGTTCAAAGTTTATGGCATTTGCGTTTATTCAATTTTTATATTGAATATTCTCCTAAAATTATAAATGACACTCGCAGCTCATGGAGTTTTGCCAAATTTTTTGCATCAAAACAACTTTATTAAGTGACACTTGCATTTATTTTATTTTATTTTATTTTTACTTCGAGTAGAATAAATATTTATTCTTCTACGTGACGTTTTGTCAAAGCCCTGTTCTTAAGTCTTTCTTCCCTGCCTACACGGACCATCAGAGGTCACGTGTTCTGGTTACCTTGGGTACCCTCCTAACAACAGACAGTCGATCGCCATTAACGAACGCGAGTTGGCATAGATGTGGATTAATTCTGCATGTTGGTAGGTTCACGATAACCATGTCATTGCTTAAACTACTACTGGCCTCAATTTGAAATTGCGGTTTCAATTCCCGTCTTTAATTCACAGACGGTCAATTTCCAGACGAACGGAATAACGTGCAGCGGGATGCTCGGACGTGCCTTGCCTTTCGGTGGATTTGATAGGAAGACATATGCTTCAAATTTTTGTAAGTTGTCTCCTTTTTCTAATGGTTTATGGCCCGCTACTCACAACCTAATCTTGTGTGTGGTGACAGCCCATGACTAATGCTGTGTCACCTCTCACTTTCTTCTTAGACCTGATGGCTGCCATAAATCATCATTATATGTGAGTGTATCCCTTTTTTATTAACTCTAATGTGGACATAACTTTATCGTTAGGCTGCTAATCACAATCCCCTCAATTGTAGAATCTGAAATACCACCTCCACTGAGAGCGCCCTCCTCCTCATCCTTCCTGGAGACAAGCAACCTCTGGTATGTCTTGTCTACCGTAATGTGTGCTCAATTTATGACATTTGTGACTTACGCAATATATGTGTTAAATGCAAATACATTGTTTACTAAATAGGTTGCCTGCCCCGCCCCGTCCTGATGAAGACCCCGACGCAAGGACATACTTAATGCCTGCTAATACTAGAGGGTCGAAACTTCGGCAGCTTTCTGTTTTCATTCAGCTTCACCCCAAGAATGGCTCATTCAGTGTGATATGTGGAGCATTATTAATATACAATGATGTATTGAACCAATGGTCTTTTGTTTTGTCTATGTTTGAACTTGGATACATAGGACAGTGAGGCCCTTTTTGGCTGTTTTTTATTGTCACTATCCCATACCCACACCACCCTGCACTATATCACTTCCCTCCCTACCAGGGGCACTATGATGAACTGTGTGATTTTGTATTGAAATTGATGATAATTAACTTACACCTACATTGTGAATAAATAACAATGCCGGCTCATTAAGCTTTTTCTTTATTATTATCTAACTGTTTTCAAATTTTCCTACTTTATTGCTGGGACCCCTTTCCTCAGTGCTTGTATAGGAGCAGGACAGTGTTCCCACTGGGTGTAATTTACAGTGAGCCTCCTGGTGTTAGCTTTATGTAGGTAGTGATTCCCAAAATGTTGATAACAATACAAATCTCCGTAATTAGCAGACTCCAAGTACAAATCTTCAGCATCAAAGGCAGCATAATATTTCAAATCAGAAAACAATGATTCAACGGCCTGAACATCCCAATTATCAGAATGTATATTCTGTTTAACCACATCCCCCTCTCTAAGCACATTAGGGACATTTATAACCTCAGTGTGCCCATGAATTTGAAATCGAACCACATCCCATACAATCCCATATGAGACAGGCCAAGCAGTGATGTTAACAAAAGCCAAGCCTGTCTGCACTCTGTGTGATGAGGAATGGGGAGCCAAAGTTCCATTGATATGTTGAATGCTAGTTCTCTCCTCGACATAGTGTCCATTGATGAGACGGAAAAAATAAAACACAAAACCAATTGACATAAACAGGTAAATCGAAAAAAGCACCATCCAAATATAAGTCCAAGGGGGAATCAAAAAAGTTTTTTAAACAGTCTTGCCAAAACAGAAATCTTCGAGGGCTTGTTAGTTGTGTGGGAAACAGTGTCAAATGAAAATCTGGATTCTGTAGCCAAGCGAGTTTGCAAATCAGGCATCGATAAGTCAGTTGGGTAAGTATAGTCAGTTTCATCATGTTGACCACCAGGCAGAATGCTCAATAAAGGACTGGAAATTGCAGGCAACTCGAGAGCAACATCAGGCACAGGATTGGAAACCGGGGCCAAAACAGGATTTCTCAAAATCGAAGGACATGAGACTGCCGGTGTCATACTAAGAAGAATCGGCCACTCTGTGTATCTTGACATTGTCAATGGAGATATACCTGTTGTCTTTACGACCTGGAAGTGGTGGTAAAATGACTGTTCTAGTGCCCTTCACTCCAAGCACTGGAACCGGAGCTCGATAAGAGGGACCAAATTCTTTCTTGTTCTCGATCTTTTCACGAACCAGTTCTCCAACTTGGGGTAGCCAGCCAACTACCGGGTTCTGCAATGCATCATCCGAGGTGGAGGGTAAATGTTACTTTGCAAGACTGTCTCTGGTCTTTTGTAGATCCTGTAAAACATTGCAATGTTCATCTACATTAAAAGAGGCAGCCTGAGCCAGCGAGTCTAGACCGTCCAGGTCCGGTACATACATCTTGATACCAAAGAGCATTTTGTATGGGGTCCGCCCACCCAGAGACCTTCTAAGGAGATTATTAAGAACACGCTGCACGCCATTGAGATGGGCCAGCAACTTACTGCCAGTGCCTACAACTCGAGGCGTCAAAGACTGCTTTAAATCTCGGTTCATTCGTTCCACAACACTATTACCCTCAGGTCTGTATGGAGACGAAAACTTTACTTGGACCCCCAACGAAGTCATGGCATCCTTATACGCCTTAGTTGTGAAAGACGGACCCTGATCCCAATGGAAGGAACCACAGGCGAAAAAGTCTCTTATGACAGTCCGTGAATCAGTGCTGCGGTGAGGCCAGACTCACACAAAGCGTGTGCATGAATCAACTGCTACTAAGATGTACTTATACGCAGTATCAGAAGAAAAGGACCGCAGTTATCCAAATAAACACACCCAAGGGGTTGATTAGAAATGTACAACTGTGTCTGGGGTGGACGCGCAGCAAATGAAGGCTTATTCTGCTGGCAAATGTCACATTGAAGGACATAATCACGCGTCTGTTTGTACAGCCCCCGCCACCAAAAACGTTGTTGTAACTGAGCTACAGTAGCCGAAGCGCCCGCATGCGCAGATGCAAGACCTTCATGGGCTGCGGTAATCAGAGTAGGCCTGCGGTCCGCGTTGGGAAGTAACGTCTCACCAACGTCAGAAATTTTCACATAAGGAACTTTATCAGGACTTAAGTGGTATGAATACTTCGAAGGGAATCCTTTCAGATATTTACTTCCCTTCTCAGTTGCAGCAACAGCTGCCAAGATATCATCATCAATCTTACTTTTGGAACGTGTAACCGCTGCAGCCAAATATGTCGATACCGCTGATTTTGCTGCCTCATCAGCAAGCGAATTGCCAACAGCGTGGACTCCCACGCGCCGATGACCGAGAGTATGAATCACAAACACGAGTGGCAACTGCTCTTTAAGCTCAGCCACTCGGACCAAGATCATTTTATTTTTTATTGTGCTACCCTTGGAATCACGAAAATCATTCTGAATGCAAAAGAACAGGTTTTCATTGTAAGACTTGACACAGTAGTAAGAATCACTCACAATAAGAGTTGTCACACCAGGATCAGCGTACTCCAATGCAAGCATTAGAGCACGTAGCTCTGCCAATTGTGCGGTGCAGTCCCCAAGAGTCTAGTTGTGCACGACTCTGGACTTGAACTCATCATTCACCATGGCACCTACCACAATAGCGCAAGCGGAAACGTCTGCGTGTTTAGACCCATGCGCAACTTGCGCCGAACCATCAGTGTATATGATGCAATGGAAGTCCTCCAAAGTCCGCATAGCCAAAGGGGCAGGATGAACACATTCATACTGCAAAAAATCCTGCGACTGTAAGGAGGCATCAAAAATAAACGTGACATCCGGAGACGTCAATCATGCTGCCCATTGTATCCACTGAGGGTGCAAAGCTTTAGAATTTGGCACACTGGCTTTCGACACTGCCTCTAATGCAGGAAACGGGGTTACAACCAACATGCGTTTACCCTGCGACAGCGCACGTTCCTTAAGAATCGCCATTTGCACTGCTGTCAAAACTTTCTCCACAGAGGAAAACCGCATTTCAGCCGAAGTGTACAATTGTAACTTGTAAGCAATAGGTTCTGTGTCTCCTTAGTTAAAAGTAAGGTATGTGAAACCCACCGCCCCAGGGATGATTCTTATCACCAGGTTGGGGTGGTTATCACGGGTCAGTAAGAATTTAGATTCTAGAAGATCAGCCTGCAAAGATAGCAAAATAGCTGAATGTTCCGACAGCCAGCAAGATTTGGTAAAAGTTGGTTGTATCAAAGCATACAAAGGCTTGATACGCTGGGCATATTTGGGAATGTAAGTACTCCCGAATTTAAAAAATCCCAGCAAGGACTGTAATTTCTTCAGAGTCTTGTTAGGAAATACCGCTTCAAGCTGGTCAAACTTCTCGGCAAGCCAGAAAGGAAATTCATCCTTATCCTGGGGGCGCTTGCTCATCACAGCGTTGACCATTACAGGACTAAGTTTCATTCCGCCGTGTCCAGCAGGAAGCGCCGCACCTCTTGGGGCCCCGCCTGGGAGATTGCGGGTAAAGTATTGTACTAACGGCCTAATTACATTAATCGCGACTGTATGTAACTGCCGCAAATCAGCAATGGCAACCGCTCCATGTCGAGGATGCGGTGTAAATCCAGCCAAAATAGGCCATGTAGCGTCTGGAATGGACAAAGGACCTAATCTTGGGGCCGTCAAGGAGTGGAGTAGGGCGCCATTAAACCAAACTCGGTGCTGCCAAGCATCAATTAAAACTTCCTGTGTCCTATATGCCGGGCCGAAGAAGGCTGAAATGCCAGAAACCGGTCCCCGGTAGCTTGTCTCCTTTCTGGTGAAGAATTGGCTTGGTAGTTTAGTCTGCCCTGTTCCCATGATGCACTGGGCCAGGGACAGACTGATTTGCATATAGCGGGGTTCTGAGCTGGGATGGGGCAGTGAGATAAATAACGGTGATGGATCAAGCCCTGATCTTTGGACTGGGTAAGAGTGGTCTGTTTAACTCAGACACTCTGTTCATCACCACCCCCTTTTCTAAATCGTTTTTGGCCACTATAGGTGTGGCAGGGTATACTCAGACATGAGTCCCTTTCTCACTGCTCCATCAGGATTCAAGCAAGCCGGGCCGAAGAAGGCTGAAATGCCAGAAACCGGTCCCCGGTAGCTTGTCTCCTTTCTGGTGAAGAATTGGCTTGGTAGTTTAGTCTGCCCTGTTCCCATGATGCACTGGGCCAGGGACAGACTGATTTGCATATAGCCAGGTTCTGAGCTGGGATGGGGCAGTGAGATAAATAACGGTGATGGATCAAGCCCTGATCTTTGGACTGGGTAAGAGTGGTCTGTTTAACTCAGACACTCTGTTCATCACCACCCCCTTTTCTAAATCGTTTTTGGCCACTATAGGTGTGGCAGGGTATACTCAGACATGAGTCCCTTTCTCACTGCTCCATCAGGATTCAAGCAAGCCGGGCCGAAGAAGGCTGAAATGCCAGAAACCGGTCCCCGGTAGCTTGTCTCCTTTCTGGTGAAGAATTGGCTTGGTAGTTTAGTCTGCCCTGTTCCCATGATGCACTGGGCCAGGGACAGACTGATTTGCATATAGCCAGGTTCTGAGCTGGGATGGGGCAGTGAGATAAATAACGGTGATGGATCAAGCCCTGATCTTTGGACTGGGTAAGAGTGGTCTGTTTAACTCAGACACTCTGTTCATCACCACCCCCTTTTCTAAATCGTTTTTGGCCACTATAGGTGTGGCAGGGTATACTCAGACATGAGTCCCTTTCTCACTGCTCCATCAGGATTCAAGCAAGCCGGGCCGTAGAAGGCTGAAATGCCAGAAACCGGTCCCCGGTAGCTTGTCTCCTTTCTGGTGAAGAATTGGCTTGGTAGTTTAGTCTGCCCTGTTCCCATGATGCACTGGGCCAGGGACAGACTGATTTGCATATAGCCAGGTTCTGAGCTGGGATGGGGCAGTGAGATAAATAACGGTGATGGATCAAGCCCTGATCTTTGGACTGGGTAAGAGTGGTCTGTTTAACTCAGACACTCTGTTCATCACCACCCCCTTTTCTAAATCGTTTTTGGCCACTATAGGTGTGGCAGGGTATACTCAGACATGAGTCCCTTTCTCACTGCTCCATCAGGATTCAAGCAAGCCGGGCCGTAGAAGGCTGAAATGCCAGAAACCGGTCCCCGGTAGCTTGTCTCCTTTCTGGTGAAGAATTGGCTTGGTAGTTTAGTCTGCCCTGTTCCCATGATGCACTGGGCCAGGGACAGACTGATTTGCATATAGCCAGGTTCTGAGCTGGGATGGGGCAGTGAGATAAATAACGGTGATGGATCAAGCCCTGATCTTTGGACTGGGTAAGAGTGGTCTGTTTAACTCAGACACTCTGTTCATCACCACCCCCTTTTCTAAATCGTTTTTGGCCACTATAGGTGTGGCAGGGTATACTCAGACATGAGTCCCTTTCTCACTGCTCCATCAGGATTCAAGCAAGCCGGGCCGAAGAAGGCTGAAATGCCAGAAACCGGTCCCCGGTAGCTTGTCTCCTTTCTGGTGAAGAATTGGCTTGGTAGTTTAGTCTGCCCTGTTCCCATGATGCACTGGGCCAGGGACAGACTGATTTGCATATAGCCAGGTTCTGAGCTGGGATGGGGCAGTGAGATAAATAACGGTGATGGATCAAGCCCTGATCTTTGGACTGGGTAAGAGTGGTCTGTTTAACTCAGACACTCTGTTCATCACCACCCCCTTTTCTAAATCGTTTTTGGCCACTATAGGTGTGGCAGGGTATACTCAGACATGAGTCCCTTTCTCACTGCTCCATCAGGATTCAAGCAAGCCGGGCCGTAGAAGGCTGAAATGCCAGAAACCGGTCCCCGGTAGCTTGTCTCCTTTCTGGTGAAGAATTGGCTTGGTAGTTTAGTCTGCCCTGTTCCCATGATGCACTGGGCCAGGGACAGACTGATTTGCATATAGCCAGGTTCTGAGCTGGGATGGGGCAGTGAGATAAATAACGGTGATGGATCAAGCCCTGATCTTTGGACTGGGTAAGAGTGGTCTGTTTAACTCAGACACTCTGTTCATCACCACCCCCTTTTCTAAATCGTTTTTGGCCACTATAGGTGTGGCAGGGTATACTCAGACATGAGTCCCTTTCTCACTGCTCCATCAGGATTCAAGCAAGCCGGGCCGTAGAAGGCTGAAATGCCAGAAACCGGTCCCCGGTAGCTTGTCTCCTTTCTGGTGAAGAATTGGCTTGGTAGTTTAGTCTGCCCTGTTCCCATGATGCACTGGGCCAGGGACAGACTGATTTGCATATAGCCAGGTTCTGAGCTGGGATGGGGCAGTGAGATAAATAACGGTGATGGATCAAGCCCTGATCTTTGGACTGGGTAAGAGTGGTCTGTTTAACTCAGACACTCTGTTCATCACCACCCCCTTTTCTAAATCGTTTTTGGCCACTATAGGTGTGGCAGGGTATACTCAGACATGAGTCCCTTTCTCACTGCTCCATCAGGATTCAAGCAAGCCGGGCCGAAGAAGGCTGAAATGCCAGAAACCGGTCCCCGGTAGCTTGTCTCCTTTCTGGTGAAGAATTGGCTTGGTAGTTTAGTCTGCCCTGTTCCCATGATGCACTGGGCCAGGGACAGACTGATTTGCATATAGCCAGGTTCTGAGCTGGGATGGGGCAGTGAGATAAATAACGGTGATGGATCAAGCCCTGATCTTTGGACTGGGTAAGAGTGGTCTGTTTAACTCAGACACTCTGTTCATCACCACCCCCTTTTCTAAATCGTTTTTGGCCACTATAGGTGTGGCAGGGTATACTCAGACATGAGTCCCTTTCTCACTGCTCCATCAGGATTCAAGCAAGCCGGGCCGAAGAAGGCTTAAATGCCAGAAACCGGTCCCCGGTAGCTTGTCTCCTTTCTGGTGAAGAATTGGCTTGGTAGTTTAGTCTGCCCTGTTCCCATGATGCACTGGGCCAGGGACAGACTGATTTGCATATAGCCAGGTTCTGAGCTGGGATGGGGCAGTGAGATAAATAACGGTGATGGATCAAGCCCTGATCTTTGGACTGGGTAAGAGTGGTCTGTTTAACTCAGACACTCTGTTCATCACCACCCCCTTTTCTAAATCGTTTTTGGCCACTATAGGTGTGGCAGGGTATACTCAGACATGAGTCCCTTTCTCACTGCTCCATCAGGATTCAAGCAAGCCGGGCCGAAGAAGGCTGAAATGCCAGAAACCGGTCCCCGGTAGCTTGTCTCCTTTCTGGTGAAGAATTGGCTTGGTAGTTTAGTCTGCCCTGTTCCCATGATGCACTGGGCCAGGGACAGACTGATTTGCATATAGCCAGGTTCTGAGCTGGGATGGGGCAGTGAGATAAATAACGGTGATGGATCAAGCCCTGATCTTTGGACTGGGTAAGAGTGGTCTGTTTAACTCAGACACTCTGTTCATCACCACCCCCTTTTCTAAATCGTTTTTGGCCACTATAGGTGTGGCAGGGTATACTCAGACATGAGTCCCTTTCTCACTGCTCCATCAGGATTCAAGCAAGCCGGGCCGAAGAAGGCTGAAATGCCAGAAACCGGTCCCCGGTAGCTTGTCTCCTTTCTGGTGAAGAATTGGCTTGGTAGTTTAGTCTGCCCTGTTCCCATGATGCACTGGGCCAGGGACAGACTGATTTGCATATAGCCAGGTTCTGAGCTGGGATGGGGCAGTGAGATAAATAACGGTGATGGATCAAGCCCTGATCTTTGGACTGGGTAAGAGTGGTCTGTTTAACTCAGACACTCTGTTCATCACCACCCCCTTTTCTAAATCGTTTTTGGCCACTATAGGTGTGGCAGGGTATACTCAGACATGAGTCCCTTTCTCACTGCTCCATCAGGATTCAAGCAAGCCGGGCCGAAGAAGGCTGAAATGCCAGAAACCGGTCCCCGGTAGCTTGTCTCCTTTCTGGTGAAGAATTGGCTTGGTAGTTTAGTCTGCCCTGTTCCCATGATGCACTGGGCCAGGGACAGACTGATTTGCATATAGCCAGGTTCTGAGCTGGGATGGGGCAGTGAGATAAATAACGGTGATGGATCAAGCCCTGATCTTTGGACTGGGTAAGAGTGGTCTGTTTAACTCAGACACTCTGTTCATCACCACCCCCTTTTCTAAATCGTTTTTGGCCACTATAGGTGTGGCAGGGTATACTCAGACATGAGTCCCTTTCTCACTGCTCCATCAGGATTCAAGCAAGCCGGGCCGAAGAAGGCTGAAATGCCAGAAACCGGTCCCCGGTAGCTTGTCTCCTTTCTGGTGAAGAATTGGCTTGGTAGTTTAGTCTGCCCTGTTCCCATGATGCACTGGGCCAGGGACAGACTGATTTGCATATAGCCAGGTTCTGAGCTGGGATGGGGCAGTGAGATAAATAACGGTGATGGATCAAGCCCTGATCTTTGGACTGGGTAAGAGTGGTCTGTTTAACTCAGACACTCTGTTCATCACCACCCCCTTTTCTAAATCGTTTTTGGCCACTATAGGTGTGGCAGGGTATACTCAGACATGAGTCCCTTTCTCACTGCTCCATCAGGATTCAAGCAAGCCGGGCCGAAGAAGGCTGAAATGCCAGAAACCGGTCCCCGGTAGCTTGTCTCCTTTCTGGTGAAGAATTGGCTTGGTAGTTTAGTCTGCCCTGTTCCCATGATGCACTGGGCCAGGGACAGACTGATTTGCATATAGCCAGGTTCTGAGCTGGGATGGGGCAGTGAGATAAATAACGGTGATGGATCAAGCCCTGATCTTTGGACTGGGTAAGAGTGGTCTGTTTAACTCAGACACTCTGTTCATCACCACCCCCTTTTCTAAATCGTTTTTGGCCACTATAGGTGTGGCAGGGTATACTCAGACATGAGTCCCTTTCTCACTGCTCCATCAGGATTCAAGCAAGCCGGGCCGAAGAAGGCTGAAATGCCAGAAACCGGTCCCCGGTAGCTTGTCTCCTTTCTGGTGAAGAATTGGCTTGGTAGTTTAGTCTGCCCTGTTCCCATGATGCACTGGGCCAGGGACAGACTGATTTGCATATAGCCAGGTTCTGAGCTGGGATGGGGCAGTGAGATAAATAACGGTGATGGATCAAGCCCTGATCTTTGGACTGGGTAAGAGTGGTCTGTTTAACTCAGACACTCTGTTCATCACCACCCCCTTTTCTAAATCGTTTTTGGCCACTATAGGTGTGGCAGGGTATACTCAGACATGAGTCCCTTTCTCACTGCTCCATCAGGATTCAAGCAAGCCGGGCCGAAGAAGGCTGAAATGCCAGAAACCGGTCCCCGGTAGCTTGTCTCCTTTCTGGTGAAGAATTGGCTTGGTAGTTTAGTCTGCCCTGTTCCCATGATGCACTGGGCCAGGGACAGACTGATTTGCATATAGCCAGGTTCTGAGCTGGGATGGGGCAGTGAGATAAATAACGGTGATGGATCAAGCCCTGATCTTTGGACTGGGTAAGAGTGGTCTGTTTAACTCAGACACTCTGTTCATCACCACCCCCTTTTCTAAATCGTTTTTGGCCACTATAGGTGTGGCAGGGTATACTCAGACATGAGTCCCTTTCTCACTGCTCCATCAGGATTCAAGCAAGCCGGGCCGAAGAAGGCTGAAATGCCAGAAACCGGTCCCCGGTAGCTTGTCTCCTTTCTGGTGAAGAATTGGCTTGGTAGTTTAGTCTGCCCTGTTCCCATGATGCACTGGGCCAGGGACAGACTGATTTGCATATAGCCAGGTTCTGAGCTGGGATGGGGCAGTGAGATAAATAACGGTGATGGATCAAGCCCTGATCTTTGGACTGGGTAAGAGTGGTCTGTTTAACTCAGACACTCTGTTCATCACCACCCCCTTTTCTAAATCGTTTTTGGCCACTATAGGTGTGGCAGGGTATACTCAGACATGAGTCCCTTTCTCACTGCTCCATCAGGATTCAAGCAAGCCGGGCCGAAGAAGGCTGAAATGCCAGAAACCGGTCCCCGGTAGCTTGTCTCCTTTCTGGTGAAGAATTGGCTTGGTAGTTTAGTCTGCCCTGTTCCCATGATGCACTGGGCCAGGGACAGACTGATTTGCATATAGCCAGGTTCTGAGCTGGGATGGGGCAGTGAGATAAATAACGGTGATGGATCAAGCCCTGATCTTTGGACTGGGTAAGAGTGGTCTGTTTAACTCAGACACTCTGTTCATCACCACCCCCTTTTCTAAATTGTGTCCTATATGGGGCATATTCCTGCGGCACAGCAGTGTGAGTGTATGTTTCAAGCACATTGGTATTAGCGTTCACAGCCGGGAAGGTCACCCACGAGTAAAACATCTCGTATGGGTAAGCCACCTTTGCACTCACCACCATAATCACGGCCATGCCATCCATTGGGACATGGTAATTCTGCAAATGATTGCGCACCACAATGCAGCTATGTTGCGGAATGTCCACCGAGGCCATAGCGACACAGAAAGAAAAAGGTACATCAAAAAGTACGGAGCACAAGTGAGTAGTAATTCAAGGAAACCGTTTTGAAAGAATCAAGCTTGAAAAGACCTATATTAATATAGGCAGGTTTGTCCGACACCACTGTTTTCCGGAAACAAGAGTGTAGGGTGTTAAGGACCGATATAAGTACTACTCAAGTGTCATGTAATAAGACCACCAACGATCGGGCGCCATGTAGCAGGGATGTCTGCTCATATACAGAACCTCAGTGAATTAGGGTGTGCCAAAACTCACCTCAGCATCCAAAATCACCTACCAGACTAGCTATCAGTGTCACTTTGGTACTTACAAAACCCCAAAGATTTAGACAACCCAGAACATGGACTTAGAACACCTCAGGTAATGTGGAACACAAGAACACTCTTTCGGTATACTAACATAGCAATCCAGAACGAGGAGTCAATGAGGACACGTGCGAGTTTGAAATGTTTATTTCTAATGCAGTGTTCTCAAATGCAGTATCTTAGCTAGTACAAGCAAACATATTATAAGGAACTCGGTTAACAGCATGGATACTATTAGATAAAATACAAAGGGTGAAAGCATGTTAAAATGCTAAAGGAAACAGGTCTAAGTAGAACCTAGGTTTACCCTCCCTAGTTAGTATATTATATTATATCTACAGGAAAGGAAAAATTGTTTTTAATTTCTAACCAGCACATGCTAACTTAACACAGTGCAAATGTGAAACCAATACACAAGACAGGATGTTGTCCTGTGGGGAACCCCACATTTGAAAAAATATTCCTTAGCTTTCTCTGAGACAAATTGTACACCATCGTCACTCAGTAGAGTGCTGGTTGCCCCTCAATTCTGGAAATCCTAGACTATAAACATTAGTATTTTACCCATATTTTTTTTTAAAATGTTGATGTAGTCCAACGGGAAGATATATACATCAGTATTACAATATATTTTTGTGTATTCCTAATTGGCCCCATAATCAGAACTACCATTTTTCTCAAGGATCCTTCTGTCACTTGAATATATTGCTCTTAGGAGATCTCAAAGTCTTTATAGGTTTATCAGCTGACATGCACACGTGGCATTTTCTGACGTCCCTTTCTACCTAAATTATCAACACCTGGCCACCAATATCAACTTGTCATTGCTGATTGTTTTTTAATTATACCTAGGTGCCCCTCATGGCGCACATGAATGGAAATCCTTTTTTCTTTAAAGCAGGAGGAGGACATATATCTCCCCTCTAAGAACCCTTTCATAATTGCCAATTCACTGCATACCTCACAGAATGCTCTGAGTTCTCCTATATTACATTTATTGGGCCATCCCTCCTTCACAAAGTCAATAAATTTTTATAATTCTTGATCTTTCTTCTCACGCTCTACTTGCCATTTTTCCTGATTTAATGATTGTTCCCCTGTTTCAAACACCCACACACATTTTGTTCACCTTCCTCCTGATTTTCTGGTAAAGTAGTGGGCATCCTAGAAAAAAAATCTGCTATTGCATTTTCCTTTCAGTTTAAATACTCAACTTTGTAACACGTGGTCTAACAAGCGCAGGGAAAACCGGGCTAACCTAGATGTTACTCTTGACATTCCCAAAGTAGTCAAAAGAGATATATGGTGGTAGGTGGCAGACAGATCCAAGATGGAAATTACTTCCATACATTTGTTATAGTCCGCATTTCCCTGATCCTGGGTAAAGATAATTTAACAACAATTTTATTACTTAAAACAGGTGGAATAATGCACAGACTCACTTACCATTGGCTTTGCACACAACCACTAATGGGGTTAACTACTCCGCTGGCTTTACTGGGTCTATGATTCCAGCATCAACTAATCAGGCTAACTCCTCATTGACTTTAACCCTAACTGCCATTGTTACGTTGCTTGCTTTGTGGGCTTTAGGAATAGCTTTGTCTTTGACAATGATTTTGAGCTCAAAATGTTTCAACCTTCAAATGTCTCTAGTAAACATATTGTGCAATGTCTGTAATATCACTGTTCCTATTACTTCTCTTTCATCCACAATACCTGTTCTGTCCTAATAGAGTCTTATAATATATGTAAATTATTTTGATCCAACCACCCAATGACTGATTGACCCTACCTTGCTACATAATATTTTCCACAAGCCTTCCTATTCTTGGATCTGACAATCAATTTCCTGTATCCAATCATGTCATTAGTCTCACCTGTATTACTTTCTTGTGCTATATCAGAATTCAACAGAAAAAGTCCTAATTTCTTTACAGAGCTATTCTTCCATACATTCTATTCACAATAGTGCAGGGTGAACATGAATCTGCTGTTATATGTATAGCTACACCTAACCAGCTTTATGAAACATAAAGGTTTGGTTCTACTGTTTTAATCTGAGATATTAGTACAACTTTTTCTCTAACATTTAAGACACTCTTACTTTGCTCTTCACTAGATGTACTAGTAGCCTCCATATTAGTACCTTCCATCTCAACAAATTTTACTTCATCACATTTTCTTTTTTCATCTTCCAGACATGCATATAGTGGCAAATGTTCCCACATTTTCTCCATTTTTGTTTTAGTGCTGGACAGGTTTTACTATTTTCTAAAAGGGACGTACTATGACACCTATAACATTATAGTTTTTCATAAACTACCCAAGATTTGTCCCTTTTTTATGACTTGTTGCCAGTTTTGTCAATAGTAACTTTAATTAATACCTCAGACTCAGGTTGAGTAGTTTTCTTCATTGATTTAGCACACCTTTCTGACTTGCGTACTATAGACAATACATATTTTTACTCTACAACACCAATCATACACAACCTTTTCTGTATTGTTGAATCATGTGCAGGCATTATTGCATGATCTCAAATCAATTCTTCAATTAGACCTCCAAACCTGCAATCTAATGATCTTTTTCTCAATGTCCTGACATAATCATCTATAGTTTTTGCCCTCTTGTACAAATATTTTATGGCTTCAACAAACACATTGCCAACCCCCACTATCATTTCCCTATTAAATTGCCCATGAATTCTTAATCCTTCTGGACCCAGTGAATGTAGTAATAAACTTTATTTTCTTTTTGATGGCAATTTGTCCTCAAAATCAATAGTCGCTATGTAGTTTAAAAAATACGCCTTCCATTGTAACCATGGTATAGGAAGCTGACCTGGACTGCATGAAAATCCTTTCAGATGATCTACTGTATTATTAGCCATGTATTAACATTAGTAGCTTACAATTATTAGCTGTAAGGTATGCAAATCACCACTATCACTGCTATTCTCTGCATTGAGTGCTCAAGATATTTAGTTATGCTTTAAGATGTGTTAATCACTGAGTGTTCTTCGCACAGCATTCTTAAAACTATAAGTTTTACTTTAAGGTGTGCAAATCACTAAGGGGCCGAGTACGATCTCAGCTGTTTCACTTCCTACCCCCTAATTACAATATAGGCGGTTGGAATTTAAACCGGACAGTCATTCCAGCAGCTCTTTGAGCTCATCACCAGTCGGAGACTGGCCCGTAATCCAAATGGACGGCATTTTATGCTATCCAGATAATGATGCACAGTTTCTGGCTGGCTTTCCATGCCGGGTTTTCCGACATGGAAAGCATGTCAGACAGCATATTTGGGGGCCCCTAGCTGGGCCCACTTCAGTTTGTGCCCTCCGGTTATGGGCTGAGAGAGCTCCCCTATGGTACCACCTTGTTGATCCCTGCACTGTGTGGTAGACACCCTGAGGTGCCTGCCACGTGGTGCATGGATGAACACTTCCTCCCATTTCCCCATTTCCCTATGGGAGCTTGTGCTATGGCCGGTTTATGGCAGTAAGACATGCTGCCATAGGGAAATGTGAATACGCGACTGCACCATGTGCAGTCGCATTGTAATTAGGCGGGTGGGACCGCCGACCCAAGTTCGGTTGGTCCTGAGTCTGCGATGTCCACCCGACATGGTAATAAGCCCCTAAGTGTTTTCGCACTGAATACTTCAGGTGAACGGATCACCGCTTGGTACACTGTTACTCTCTTTACCCCTGTTGCTCCTGCTACTTCCAATACGGTGGTCAATTTCTTTCAAAGCACAATTGCACGCCCAAGAAAAACGGCCCATCACAAACCAAAACTCCACCAAATCTCCTCTGTACTCCCTGCTCCAATGTACATTAATGTACTTAGGCGGTTGGGACCGCCGGCCCGAATTCGGTTGGTCCTCTGTCTGCGATGTCCACCCGGCATGGTAATAAGCCCCTAAGTGTTTTCCGCACTGAATACTTAAGGTGAACGTATCACTGCTTGGTACACTGTTACTCTCTTTGCCCCTGTTGCTCCTGCTACTTCAAATACGGTGGTCAATGTCTTTCAAAGCACAATTGCACGCCCAAGAAAAACGGCCCATCACAAACCAAAACTCCACCAAATCGCCTCTGTACTCTGTGCTCCAAAGTACATTAATGTATAGGAAGCCTGAGGAGCAAGCACCTTCAGATAGCTCAAAGCAGTGGCACCTGGAGGGGGGTATGCAGAATGCATGCACACAGTGCTCTGTCAAGTGCATTAGCCTCGCAACTCCCCTGCAGTACCCTTCGTAGCTCATCTACCAATCATGGGGGGAAGGCAAAACCAAAGGGGATGATGGACGGAGTGTTGAAAATTACAAGCACTCACCCCCAGTCAACTGATCTGGGTTTAATTCATCATCATTCTTTAGCTCAATCCGCCAACCCAGTTCAGACATGGCCATATTGAAATAAGTCTGACCCTGTGCCTCAGGGGAACATTCCAGTCCTAACTGCCAAGCCATGTCTTCCCCGGACCGGAAACAAGCATCCTGGGACCGGGTTCTGGCTACTCAGCGATCATCAGCCGAATGTATGATGATACTTAGCATGCCATTACTACGCATGCTTTAATTACAATGTTTTTACATCGCAAGTGCCATTACTATGCATTTTTTCACTTCGCCTGCAATTACATCGCAAAAACATGAATATCTAAAGAAGTGTCTTTTAACAGCAGTACATTACTTTGCATGTCTTTACTTCGCGATCAGAGTCCATTTCAACAATTTTTCTACAAATTGTAACCTAACCCCTGGAACGGAATGCCAGGGAAATAGGGATTTTGGTTGGGGGAGTAATTTAAAATACTGGGTAAAAATGAATACTCAAGTGTTTAAATTAATACTCAGGTATTAAAATAAATACTCAGGCACTTTTTTTATAAAACGTTTATGCAAAAAAACGTAATTTTAAAATAGAATTAAATAAATTAACATGCATAATGTAATTGGGCCATATACAAAATTAACTTCAAGGAACCATCGTTCATGCAAAGTAAAAATACATGTCTCTCTTTCTTTATTTTTAGATCTACCAATCAGAATACACATAACATAATGGTTGACATTCGAAACAATCACATTTATAAAACTGAGAATATTTTACTTAAATTTAAATTATAAGTTTAGTCATAGAAAAAACGCAATTAAAAGCACATTTCAAAACAAATGTTATTGTAAATTATCGATAAGTCACCCAAAACGTATATAAGCAGCCGCCCACCATTTTGTGTTTACTTGACTGCTGTCATTCAGTGTCAGGACGCGTTCATCAGGAGAGAGCGAGCAGCATTGACTGAATTGTTAAATAATGCCATCTACTGTCTAAAGTAAGTAGCTCGTAAATTAAATCATCCATCTCTCGATGAAAAGAACCCAAAGATTACTTTTAAATAAATATCTTTTTCAAGTATATATTTTATATTGGCATGGCTTGAGTATAATCGTTCTATTCAAACTAGTATTTAGATTAAATGTAATTAAAATTACAATTTTGCTTCTGTTTGTGAAAAATTTGGAAAATCATCTCAGTTTTTGCAAATTTACATAAACTAAAATTATTTTTAAGGAGGGTAAAGTTGGTCAAATCAGAATACAGTTTAAACATATGTGTAAAACAGGAATTAGTATTAGATTTAAAAAAGTACCAAAAAAAAATACACTGTTATTTTTACAAATACTATGGTACTTTTTTGAAATGCAGATTTAAATGCTCCCATATACACAAACCATGACTGTATATTACCCAATAGAGCATGATCAGAATTCCATTTCTAGAAAGACATTTTCTGCACATCGGTGTAGACAAGCTATTTTAAAAGATAAGAAAGAAGAACCCAAATTATAAATTAATCAGTTATTTATCACTATTACTTTGTGATTGAAATTAAACATGGTGAAAATATGCATTGTAGGTAAATTTGTCATTAACACCTTCCGTTTGGTAAAAAGATTCTAATCTTAAAAGATAATAGCAATGACTCCACTTCCTATGAATTCCACATCTGTGCGTTATGATCCTACACCAGTCTAACATAGATAATATTGTTTGATACAGGACCAACTTAATGTGCCCGAGAGTTTGCTAAGTGCCTCTGATTCAGAGTAATCAGTGTCAGCAAGCAGATTTGTGGTAATTGAGCACCAATTCTAGATTTTAAAATTCACAATTAGGGGAGTTAGGCAGAGATTAAGTGAAAACCAAATGGTGTCTGAAACAGTGCCATTACAATAACCGTGCACATTTTTCATCATGGAACATGTCTCTGATAAACCCATACCTGTGAGTAATTGCTAACGTTTTTTGCAGTTTGTCATGCATCGGTTTCAAGTCACATTAAGCTTTTTACCTATTTTCATAAAATTATGGTTGTTGCATCAGCTATCAAGCATGGTGTAGAGTGGTGCAATAGAATTAGGAGGTAGAGGATGAGGGTGTTGATAAGAAGTAGGGGAATGCTGGATTTTTCATTAAAATAATGATTTCATAATTACTTAGAACCATAGTAAATGATATATTTGTTAAACATAAAAATCTCTGATAATACTCAGCTAATCTTTTTCATTTTTTGGCATGTAAACAGGTTTGCAAAGATAGAGGCTAATGCAATTGTGAGTTTTCCAAACCTAAGGGAAGCATACAATCAACACCATAAAATTACAGACAAGGTATTGTAATGATTTTTCATATATGTACTAAGTGATATGTTTTACACACATATAAAGTGGTAAAGGGTTAGTGTAATATAGCCTTATGGCCCGCCGTAGAGGGCTATACTGGCTATTAAAGGTCCTTTCCAGCGTTAAAGACCCGAGCCGAAGGCGAGGGCCTTTAACAAGGGAGAGGGACTTTAATAGCCGGTATAGCACAGCTTCAAAGGGCTATAAGGCTATTAGAACATTCTGCCACTGCCAGAGCTATGAACAAAGACACATTGGAATTTTGGAGCTCCAGGCTTATACCAGCCATTATAAGCCCAGAGCACTCCATAGTTTTCAATGGAGCTCCCAACACTCCAATGTTCTAACAAATAACAGATGTGACATTTAAAGAAACACAAAATAATAATGAAATGTTTTTTCATCTCAACAGATATGCATTAAAAATGTTTTTTCAAAGATCTAGGGTGTCATTAGGATGGCCTTCCTATCCAGAAATGGGGCTGCCTTCAATAAGGGTGGGGGGTCCCATGGGGGCCATTAGGATTTGCCCGCCACGGTGCCGGGTGCATCCTGCATTCCTGTCATTTTGGTGGACGGTGCACTCAGCACCTCCCACCACAATGCCTGGAAAGCATGTCGTGCACTTCCATGCACAACATGGCAGGCACGGCGCGGTGTCTGCCATGTTGTGCATGGAACCGCAGGGTGAACCCCCGCCCCCCCAGAGTCCCTGGGGGGCCCGCAATCAATTCCTGCATGCCTTTTCCGCCACGGAAAGGCATGTTTCCGCACCCAAGGTAATATGGCTGGCAGTGTCTAACAGTCACCACCGCCATATTAAACCCTTTTTCCGCCCGGTCAACTTGGTGACCGGGCAGAAAAGCGGCGGACGGTCTTTTCGCCATGTGGACGGTGGCGATCTGCCCGAGATCCTAATGGGCCCCATAATGTTTAAATAGAATCAAAAGAATAAATCAAGATACTCTACAAACAAAGAAGGAATTCTGACTCACTTGATAAATCTAAAAGCATAATTTGTTAAACACAAAAAAAAGGAAGGGGGGTAGTGTAACTAAGAACAGAGTGTTTGAATAATGCATAGTAGAAGCAGGTTTGGGATGTTGTTTAAAAATATAACAATGCTAATAATTAAAAAAAAGTTTAAAAATGAATCTAGAAATTTACTTTATTCATTTGCAATTCTAAATGAAAACATTTTGGGCCACATGTAGGTAGCTAAATACCAGTCGGAAACTGCCGAAATTCGGTAAATTTGCTGTTACCGACTGGTATTTAGGCATTTGAGATGTAGGAGGCCAAAAATAAGGATTCGGTAATTATGAATTGGTAAATACCGATTCATCATTACCAAATTCTAAATTACCGAATCGGTATTTACCAAATTCGTATTTACCGATTCGGTAAATAGGAAACTGTAAAAACGAGAAAAGAGATGTAGGTAAATTCTGTAATACTATTTAAGAGTCGGTAATTAACACTGACTCGAAGCCGGTGGTTATCACCCACATTGTATATAAGCAATCCCAAATGCAACAGTGTGATCACTATGGCGGCTTTCTATGTGATTGCAAGGCTACGTCTACAGGCAGCAGGAGTGAGGATCTGGAGACGGGAGGAGCACATTTACAGACAGCGCATCACACTCTTCAAACAGACTGAGGCTGAGATCCATGAAAGGTACAGGCTAAGCCCCCACACCATCCTGGACTTGATAAGGGACCTGCATCTGCTCCTGGAGCACCCAACACCAAGTGTGCACACCATACCACCACATGTGCAGGTGTTCTGTAGCCTACCCAGGGGGTGATAGCTGTGGTAGGCGGGGTGTCTCAGAGTTGCCTGTCCCGTTTCTTCAGAAAGTTCCCGGATGCCATAATGCAAAGAATGCATCACTACATCAGCTTCCCACACACAAATGCGGAACTGCTGAAAACCAAGACAGACTTTTACCAGATGGCACAGTTGCCGCATGTCATAGGCTGTATTGGTGACACACACATTCCAATATGCCCGCCAGCTGCCACCGAGTATATCTACAGGAACAGAAAGTCCACCCACCCCATACATTTGCAGTTAATCTGCGATGCTGCCAACATAATCATTGACATTGTGGCCAAATTTCCTGGGAGCACCCACGATTCATACATCTTCCAGAACAGTGGGATCTACACACGCCCGGCTGCTGGAGAATTTGGAGAAGGATACTTGCTAGGTAAATCACAGTGACACTCCCTTCTACTTACTGCAGATGAACATGTATTGGTGTATGTGACTAATGGCACTCTCATTTCCACCTAGGCGACAGTGCATATGCTGTGCGGTCATTTATCCTCATTCCCCACCTAAACCCATCACCCCTGATTGAGCGACGATACAATGTGGCACACAAATCAACACGGAATGTTGTGGAGCGCACGTTTGGACTATTGAAAAGTGGGTTCTGCTGCCTCCACAAAAGCGGCGGCGCACGTCAGTAGACACCCATCAACTGCTGCAAAATCATTGCAACTTGTGCAATGCTGCACTTTTTGCAACAAAGAAAGGTACAGAAGTGGAATTAACTGATTATGAAGACCATGATGATAAATTTGCACAGCCAGAGCCCAACGCAGCAGGAGTGCCACCAGCAACAGATGGGAGACAGAGACGGGCAGAGATCACATGCAACTATTTTTAAGTAAGTAAGGAGACACAGCCAGTTGTTGAATGTAATGACGTAGTTTAATTTCGGGGCACTACGCCACAACAAAAACCTCCAATTTCTGACATCCATAGTAGGAAGTAATGGGTTACTTTACCCAATTCTGTCCTGAAAGTGTGGGCTGCATCACCGTCTATGGCCAAGCACAACAGTGCTGGATGGCATTGACTGACTTTCCTCACTGGCTGTGGAACCAGTGGCGGTCCCATGCAGTCTGCTGCTCCTCCGGGTGTCTGTTACAGGGGGGTAATGCTGCTCCGACTGGTTGTGTCTTCACTGTCTGCAACTTCGACAGCACCAGTAGTGGCAGAGTGACTCGTAAGCAGCATTTCAAGAGCAGTGGTCACCTTTACCAGCCCTCTAGACACATCAGTGCTGCAGTGCGCTAGCCCCTCCTGCATGGCCACGGAGCGCCTGCATAGTAGAGAAGTGGCAGTTGCCAGGCGGTTCACTGCCCTCGTATGGTGCCCCATTGTGTGCCTCTCTGTGCGCCTTGTTACTCTGTTCTCATTCATTTTGCTGCACAGCAGCATCACAGACTGGGACATGACCCCCATGCCCACAGCCATCTCCTTCATGCCCTCAGCCATTGAGTTAATGCCCTTGTCAATGTTGATTGTTATGGTATGTTATGTTAATTTATTTCTTCTATAGCGCTCGGCTACTCCTAGGAGCATCCCGGCGCTTTGGCGAAGAATATCAGCAGGTAGAACAACAACATAACAGCTAAAACGCGGACAGAAGAAGGAAAAAAACTATTTAGTAAAAAGCCACTTTTTTAGGTCCTTCCTAAAAACAAGAAGGCTGGGAGCCTGTCTCAGGGACAGTGGTAGTTCGTTCCAAGCCTTCGGGGCTAGGTAACGGAACGACCGACCTCCCATTCTTACGCGCCTAATGGCAGGAACTGTCATCTTGGACAAGCAAGATGACCTCAGGGTCCTGCTGGGTAAATACCGGGAAAGACGTTTCCCAATGTACTTGGGGCCTGTGCCATGTAGAGCTTTGAAAGCCAGTGTCAGGCTTTTAAAGAGAATCCTCTTTGAGATAGGTAACCAGTGTAAGATATTCAGTAAAACAGTGGCACCTGCTCTTCTCAGGAGTTTATAGATGGCTCGGGCTGCCGAGTTCTGTACTACTTGCAAACGGGTCAAAAGATATTTCGGTAGACCCAAGAAAAGAGCGTTTGCGTAGTCCAGACGAGATCCAATCAAGGCCTGAACAAATATTTTCCTATGATGGAGTGACACTAAAGGAAGAAATTTTCTCAGCATCCGTAGAATGCCGAAGCACTTTCCTGAGAGGCACGAAATATGTGGCCCAAAGGACAGTTCACTGTCAACTATCACTCCCAGGTTCTTGGCCTTGAAAGACACACTGTCAGGGGGAAACATATCTTGTGGCCACCAAGATTTCCAATTTAGCTTGGGAGCGCATCCAAAAAAGAGCAGTTCCGACTTATCGGAATTGCACTTTAGGCCATGACACCTAAACCACTCAAAGACCGCACCAAGACAATCCCTAATCTGTATGCCATCAAACGACCCGCCCCTGTCACATGTGAATAGGAGCTGGGTGTCATCGGCATAGGATATGATCTGGGTGCCAAAGGACTCCGCGACCACCGCCAGAGGGGCCATAAAGATGTTAAAAAGCATGGGGCTGAGAATGGAACCCTGTGGGACCCCCACCTCTAGCGGAGCCATGTCAGCGGAGAAAGGGGGCGCCCAGATCGTTTGCTGGCGGCCGGCCAGAAAGGATTTGAACCAGTTCCACACCGTTCCGCGAAGGCCACATTCCCAGAGTCTTACAAGGAGGCCATTGTGAGGAACGGTGTCGAAAGCCGCCGACAAATCAAGCATAACTAACATGGCCTTTCCCCCAGAGTCGAGCACTTCCCTGATGGCATCAGTGACCTCGAGTAAGGCCGTCTCCGTGCTAAAATTAGCACAGAAACCGGATTGTGATGCGTGTAAAAGGTCGTTTCCTTCGATGAAACTGGAAATCGTCCTATGCACGTATCTCTCGGTCACTTTCGCCAAAGCAGGGAGAATGGAGATTGGCCTGTAGTTGGCATGAATGAGGGGGTTTAAGGTAGGTTTCTTGAGCAGTGGTAGGATCATGGCGCGCTTCCATGCCTGCGGTACCACACCTGTAGACAGGGAGGAGTTCAAAAGAGGGTTCAGCAAGGCATTTAAGGCAGGTGCCACTTTTCCCAGATGTTTAGCCGGGCACAGGTCAAGTGGAGAGCCAGATTTCAGACCTGACAGAAGATCCAAAGATGTGTTGAGGCACATATGGGGGAATTCAGAAAGAAAAGGGCCCTGACCCTCCAAAAGAGATGACGGAGATAAAGGACTCAAATCCAGCTGTGGGCATGAGTGAGAAAGAGAGGCTTGAATAGTTGTAATTTTACTGACAATGAAAGTGGCTAGTTGTTTTATCCAGGATTCAGAGTGAGTATGAGTAGGGGTACACATGGCAGGAGAGGTAAAATCCTGAACCACTTTAAAAATTTCTTTACAGGTATTTTCAGCCTCATCAATTCGGCGTTCAAAATAGGCCTTTTTTTCTTCCCAGATCGACTTGTGGTAAGCTTTAGTTACCGCTCTGAATTTCAGTTTTTCAATCGGATCCTAGGCCCGCCTCCAAACTCTCTCAGCCCTTTTACAGTCCTGCCGTTGCGTCCTCAACTGGGGAGTGAACCACGGGGCCAACGCTCTTCGCTCACCTAATTTAGGCTTCTTCGGGGATTAAGGTCTCAAATCTGGCTATAAGCCATTTTTGGAAGAGATCAAGATTCTCCTCTAGATTGCCTAAAAGAGGACATGGAAAAGTAGTGAGAGCCTCAGATAGCATATCCACCAAGAGCAGATGAAAGGGCTGCGAAATCCGCGTGGCCTCTATTGTAGGTCTCACCCAAGTAAGGGTGGTAGCAAGCAGAGAAAAAGAAATTAAGAAGTGGTCAGACCATAATACTGGCTGTATGGAGGATACATTAATAGATTTTGTTGAAAAGACCTGGTCCAAGTTACGGCCATTATTGTGTGTCGGTTCTTGTAAGAACGGAAGCAGCCCTAACAGGGCCGTAATATCAATAAGTTTCATGGCATCAGGGTCAAGTTTATTGTCCATGTGAACATTAAGATCCCCAAGAAGGATACAGTGATCTGATCTGAGACAAGGAACTGAGAGAGCTACTTGTAATTCATCAAAGAAAGGCCCCGTGGGTCGCGGCGTTCTATACAAAAGAATCCCGGTACAAGCCTGAAGGGGAGAAAGATGAAGGGTGAACCCGAGGGCTTCACATCCCTGAATATTCTCTACCGGAAAGGTTGAGCACGGAATGTTTTTATTCACAATAAGTGCTACTCCTCCTCCTCTGCCCAATACTCTGTCCCTCCTGAAGATGTTATATTCCGGAGGGATGGCGTTGGCCAGGTCAGGTGCAGAGCAGTCACCAAGCCAGGTCTCTGTAAGAAATAAGCATGATATATTGGAATTCTGCAGCAGATTCCAGATATTAAGGGAATGGCAGTTCAGAGACCTGGTATTGAGAAGAAGACACTGAAAATGAGCAGATATATTAGCCGGCGAGGGTCCATTGGAGTCCGGAAGAAGCCAACCACAATTCGAGCAGCCTTTTCTTAAAGCCCGGCCGCCAGGAAAAATATGCTGGCAGAGGCCTCGAGGGAGGCGCAAAGTAAGTAGATCTGCCGACGTATAGGTAATCATACTTACGGAGCAGCACAGAAGTGCAGCCAAAGGAAGAAAAGCCAGCCGTCCTGCCCCGTCCGCCACCGAGACGCTGACGAGCGCAGACGGGCAGGACTCTGGCACGACTCAGGCGCAGGGAAGGCACATCCCCTGCACGTCACCGCTGCGCGTTGAAATAAGTGGAGCATTATGTAGGCCGGCTCTGCCTGTCGGTCCAAGCGCCGAGACCCGCACCAAGATGGCGGCGTCTTGCTTCCAAGAGCTTACACAATATGGCGCTCCTACACCTACCCTAGATCGAGCCCGCAAAGTAGCGGTGGGTATGGTTGTAATTATAGTGCAAGTGTGGGGCCGCTGCGGCACTGTTTTAAAAACACATTTAAAGGGAAAAGGGGCGTGGCAACTCTGATGACGTTGCAAGGTGTAATCAATCAGCTCCTACTGTCCCTCCACTCTAACGGCACGAGCCGCGGCGGAACAGGGACCAGCTGAGAGGCAGAGACAAGTGTGTGAGATGTCCAGCAGTATTAGTCACCGCAATGCAGGTATAAAATATGCACAACAAACAGCTTTAAAATACAATAGCAGCGTGGTAATGTGACTCCCAGGAAATAATGAGCACCAAACAGTGTGACCAATCCCTAACCCTCGCACAGCAACGAACAGGTCGTAAGCACACAGCAAGGGTGCCAATCTCGCTGCGCGCATCCGCTCTGGTGCCGGGGATTTAAAGGGAAAAGGGGCATGGCAGCTCTGATGATGCTGCAAGGTGTAATCAATCAGCTCTTACTGTCCCTCCGCTCTAACGGCACGAGCCGCGGCGGAACAGGGACCAGCTGAGAGGCAGAGACAAGTGTGTGAGATGTCCAGCAGTATTAGTCACCGCAATGCAGGTATAAAATATGCACAACAAACAGCTTTAAAATACAATAGCAGCGTGGTAATGTGACTGCCAGGAAATAATGAGCGCCAAACAGTGTGACCAATCCCTAACCCTCGCACAGCAACAAACCGGTCGTAAGCACACAGCAAGGGTGCCAATCTCGCTGCGCGCGTCCGCTCTGGTGCCGGGGATTTAAAGGGAAAAGGGACGTGGCAGCTCTGATGACGCTGCGAGGTGTAATCAATCAGCTCCTACTGTTCCTCCGCTCTAACGGCACGGGCCGCGGCGGAACAGGGACCAGCTGAGAGGCAGAGACGAGTGTGTGAGATGTCCAGCAGTATTAGTCACCGCAATGCAGGTATAAAATATGCACAACAAACAGCTTTAAAATACAATAGCAGCGTGGTAATGTGACTGCCAGGAAATAATGAGCGCCAAACAGTGTGGTCATGTTGTCATTGAGGCGCCACATTTGTCGCTGGACTGACTGAATAGCCTTTCCTTGTAGGCGCTGCACCTTCACCATTGTGGCCTCCAGCCCTCCGAAGACTCCATGGCTCTCATCCTGTGGAGGTCACACGAGTCCTGTGGCAGCGTCTGGCACCTGTGTGTGCTCCCTCCGTCGTGGCCACCAAACCAGCATTGCTGACATCATGTGGCACAGTAAAAGTTCTGGCAACAGCACGCCTTCTAGGTCTCACCACTGCAGGTGGTGTTGATGTTGGTGAGGCTGGCTGTGGTGGTGAGGCTGGCTTTTGCGGTGAGGCTGGCTGTGGTGGTGAGGCTGGCTGTGTTGGTGTTGTTGTGTGCCCTGCACTTGTACTGGCCTTCTCTGTTGTGTCCTTCCGGGGTGCCCTCTCTCCATTGTCCTGCACAGTCCAGCGTGAGGTCTCGCCTGTGGACAGCAATTGTACATTAGCTCAGTGTACCTGCAGCCCTGCATTGCAACAATTAAAATATATTTCTGCCACACTATCTCATTGTCCTCTGCCTGCTTATCGTTGATGTGTGTCACATGCCTTGTTGTTCAGTGTGATTCCTGTCATGATAGGGGTTTCACTGACTACATCTCCCGTAATGCATTGCTGGTCTAAACTAAAACCTGTACTGGAGTTGGATTCACGTAGCACAATTGGGGATTTGGGATAGGGGAAGGGGGGCACAATGCTGTGCATGCTTCTTACCTTGTTTGGAAGCAGCTTTGGCAGAGCTGTCTGCATCCCCAATTCCACAGACGCTCTCTGTCTCTATCGTGGACTTCACAAGCCTCTCAAGTTCAGTCAGGGCAGGTGCCCTGTTCCTTCCTACTCCTGTTTGGCTGGGTTGTTTTTTGTTGTCAGCCATCTTCCTCTTGGTGAAGATCCTGATGTCATACTACCACTTCTTGAGCACATCAATGTTCCGGGGGTCACTCCAATGGCATTTACCTGGGACTGGATTCCAAACCAGATTTTGCATTTTTCAGATTCTGCTACTTGCAGGGACTGCTTTCCAAAAAGCTTTGTGTGCTGCTTCACTACCTCCTCCACAAGGACCTGCAGTTCCTTCTGACTGAATTTGAGTTTCCTCTTCTTTTCCCCTCCTTCTGTGTCCTGGCTGGCCATTGTGCAAGATTTTCAGAGTAAATTCAGGCAGTGGCCCTGTGGCTCTCCTCTGCACTTCTGGCCTCTCCAGAAGGTTCTGATTGTGTGCACCTGCCTGGGAGTGGCCACTTCCTGGTTGGGAGGGGTGGTGGTTGCACAGGATTGGTTAATTCCTCAGTTGCTGTGTATTTGAATTTCTGAATCGGTATTTACTGATTCGGTAATATTTTCGGAATCGGTATTTACCGATTCGGATAAACAGATCGGTATTGCGGATTCGGTAAATATTTACCGATTAGGTAATATTTACCGAATTATTATTTACATCGGAAATACCGATTTCTAAATACTGATTCAGTAAAATTCAGTAATTAGGAATCGGTATTTCCATATTACCTACATATGTCTATTTGTCTTAAAACAGCATATCAACAAGTGGAAAATCTCATTGTTACAGTACAAGACCAAAAAGAAGATTTATTATATAAAACCAATCTACAAACAAGGTATTGCCAATATTTCTTAAAATCAAAAAGGGGCACAGGATGAAGGCAAAAAAAAAACTTGGAGGAGTGTGTCTTTAAAGGAGGAGAAAGTAGAAACGTGTGTAGGTAGAGAAGCATAACAAATATCTCAGAGCATTTTTAACTTAACAAATTGTATTCCAGATTAAAGTTAGGTTGATATCTTAAATTATGAAAATTAACATTATCGTTGCAAAAAAAGACTATATAACGGATTCTTTTGTAAATAATAAATGTTTTTTGACCGTTTATTATACATACAACTCTAACTATTTAGTTTTTTCAGAAATTAAACTCTAGAGAGCTGCATAGGAGAAACTAAATCAGCTACATCAACAAGAACACTGTGAAAACTGTTTTAGCTTAAGAAAACTACAAAAAGAAAAAGGTAATTTCATTAAAAGTTTCTAATTACTTAAATACTATTAATGCTCCAGCAGGTGCAATAGTATGGATACTGTTGGATTGCGAGGTGAGTTTAATTGACTATTACAACTCAAGCAGGTGCATAAGTAGGGAAACTGTTGGATAGCATGAGTATCAAAATTACTTATCCAACACAAGCAATGTGCAACAGTTGGGAAAGTGTTGGATAGTAGCGTGAGTATTAAATTTACTAATCCAACTCCAGCAGGTGCAACAGTAGGGAAAGTGTTGGATAAAGTTAGTATTAAATTGACCAATCCAACTCCAGCAGGTGCCACTGTAGGGAAAGTGTTGGATAATAGCGTGAGTATTACAATTACTAATCCAACTCCACCTGGTGCAACAGTAGGGAAAGTGTTGGAAAGCGTGAGTATTAAAATTACTGATCCAACTCCAGCAGGTGCAACAGTTGGGAAAGTGTTGGATAATAGCGTGAGGATTAAAATTACTAATCCAACTTCAGCAGGTGCAACAGTAGGGAAAATGTTGGTTTGTGATGGGGGTTAAATTTACTATAACAACTCTAGCAGATGAAAAAGTAGGGAAAGTGTTGTATTGCCGAGGTGAGTTTAATTTACTATTACAACTCCAGAAGGTGTAAGAGTAGGGAAAGTGTTGGATATCGTGAGTATTAAAATCACTAATCCAACTCCAGCAGGTGCAACAGTAGGGAAAGTGTTGGTTTGCGAGGGGGGTTAAATTTACTATTACAACTCCAGCAGGTGTAAGTGTAGGGAAAGTTTCGGATTGCGAGGTGAGTTTAATTTACTATTATAACTCCAGCAGGTGTAAAACTAGGGAAAGTGTTGTATCACGAGGTGAGTTTAATTTACTAATCCAACTCCAGCAGGTGCAACAGTTGAAAACATGTTGGATAATAGCACTTGAGGCCTGTGCTGTGAGTCTTCTTGGGGAGATGTAGCACAGCAGGAAAATGCACATGAACAGAGAGGCTTCTTACCGGAGTGAGGAGTCCTCGGGCAGGCCTGGGGAATCTCCAGAAAGTGCTGAATAAGCCAGAAATGGGGAAAAAAGCATCATGTCAGGGATGGTTTGTCACAAGTTTTTGAGGAGGAAAAAGCCACCCCTCCGCATCCCTCCCCTTCTCTATCTGAGACCTGCCAAGTCCGGCTACTAATTTTTAGTTTAACAATGGTCCTTTAGCTTGAGAAAATTGAACAAGAATAAGCACAGGCTAAAAATGAAGACTGTGTATTTTCTTCAGTGTCCAGCCGGACAAGGAAGCATTTATTTAGAAGAATTAGTGAATTAGCACGTTTGAGGTGAAACAAGTCACACAAAAATAATAACTGGGCACAAGCCTGTACCAAGTCAAGAAAGGACAATACATGGGGGAAAGTAACAGGCAAACAAACAGGAGAAATGGCGGCTTACAATGCAATAAAATTATAAGTAAGCTCTATCCCACAGTAACTGCAACATAGATCATAAATCGAAAAAGCAGCAGTACTATGTTAAACAGTCGACGAACGTTTCGATCCCTATCTCCAGGGGTTATACTGGGATCATCATCAGGACTAAATTAAATTGAGCTTTGCCTGATTAGTTGTAATTAGTAGGCCTAGAAGGCCATGCTCATGGGCGGCGGAGGGGTCCTGATAGCCTTCTGAGCAGGATGCTGGGTCGCGTATCATTAGTTCCGGTTGGAGTTCCGCATATAAGCGTGGGATTTTTAAGTTGGAGCCGCTAAATTTAGCGTCCAAGGACGGCCGATAGGTCCTGTGAGGTTCAGCGTGATGGCTGGATCTGTATTCTGTAGTCCGGCTACTAAGGCAGGCTCCACCACCTCTGAAAAACAGCCCAAAAACGCAGGCCTCCAGAAAAGATGAAAGCGGGCTAAACAATGTAAGGCAAAAGTTTATTCAGGGCATGCACTTCACCACATGAGCACAGGGAGCTTGTTGTTCCAGGTCAGGGGTGCGATTCCCAACTCATGTTTTTTTTCCGCCCTCCCCTTTTGCCGCCCTAGGTGGCTGCCTAGTCCTGCCTAATTTTAGAATTGGCCCTGACAGTAGGGAAAGTGTTGTTTGCGAGTGTGTTTTATTTTAATATTTCAACCTCAGAAGGTGTAAGAGTAGAGAAAGTTTTGGATTGAAAGGTGACTTTAATTTACTATTATAATTCCTGCAGGTGCAATCGGAGGGAAAGTGTTGGGTAGCATGATTATTTAAATTACTAATCCAAGTCCAGCAGGTGCATTATTCGGGAAAGTGTTGGATAGCGAGAGTATTAAAATTAGCAATCCAACTCCAGCAGGTGCAACAGTAGGGAAAGTGTTGGTTTGCAGAAGGGATTTTTTTCACTATTACAACACCTGCAGGTGCAACAGTAGGGAAAGTGTGGGTTTTCGAGGTGGGTTAAATTTACTATAACTGCACCAGCAAGTGCAAGAGTAAGAAAAGTGTTGGATAGTGTGTGATTTAAAAGTTCTTACATTTAAAGGAAATGTATAAAAAAATATTTGTTTATTTCGTGAGTTAAGAAATTTTGTAAATGTCTTATTACTTGTAATGTCAATTTATAATACTCATAATCTTATTTTTTATTTTTTTATATATTTTATAGATTATGGCTGAAAGAAACATTGCCAAATGCATCAAGTCACAAAGAGGCAACAGACTACTGCAACACCATGGATACATTTACTGTAAGGAGAGACTTACTGAGCCCAGAATTCATTGGAGGTGTGTTTAATTTCAATCCTCCCTTTGCAGAGGCAGATCAGTTACTCTTGGTGATAAGGTATTACGTACCACGGAGCATAACCACTCTGCCTCTGCAACAGAGATTGAAGTTAGACAAAATGTAAATAAAATGAAAGAAATGGCAAGCACATACAATGATACCAGTGGCTCAATATTGAGAGAGGTTTCTCAACACATTCCTGCACATGTAGCAAGTGCAATGCCTTCAATACCTAATTTACGTAGAATAATTCAGAGAAAAAAACAGCAAAGTAACCCCCGTGTTTCACCCCAATCTTTTTCTGACATCTCCATTCCTGTTGATATTACTTTAACAGTCACTAACAAACCTTTTCTATTGCATGATAACCAAAACCCTGTTAGACGGATCCTTATCTTTATCATACCACGTAATCTTACTAAATTAGAGAATAGTGATATTTGGTTGATGGATGGGATATTTAAATCAACACCCCATCCATTCACTCAAAAATACACTATTCATGCATACATTAATAATACTATAGTACCTCTAGTGTACAGTTTACTGCCAGATAAACATACTTCAAGGTACACTGAATTTTTATCAGTGATTAAATCCACAACTATGAACACAAGACCTAGAAAAGTTGTAATACATTTTGAATTACCGATGATTAATACAATAACAAAATTATACATGGATACCCAAATTCAAGGATGTTGTTTACACTTTTCACAGGCGTTTTGACGTAAGATACAGAAAACATCCTTAGTTGAAAATTATTTTTCTGACAGTAAACTGCAATTCGAACTTAAGAAACTAACTGCACTTTGTTTTGTTCCTCCTGACTGTGTAGATGAGTACTACACATCTATTACTGATTCAGACCATTTTTCTGAAAATGAAGAAAAATTGGCACCCCTTTTAAATTATTTCGAAGACACATGGATTGGTCATTTGAGCAGGTCTGGTCGCAGGAGGAAGCCACGTTTCCATGTGGAGTGGTGGAACTGCTACACGACCTTCTTAGAGGGGGGAGCTAAAACAAAATATGTCATTGAGGGTTGGCATAACTCCTTCAACAAATCAATCGGACGACCACATCTTAGTTTCTTTCATTTTTGGGAATTCTTGAGGAAGGAGCAAAGTTTCCAGGAAATGAGAATTTCACAAGCATTAACAGGTAGCCTAAACCCACATGTTTCTAAAAGAACAAAGGAAATTTCTGATAGACTATTGGGTACTTTTCAACAGTTTTCGTTGATGGTGGCTTCAGACTACCTTGCTAATCTTGCTTATATCCTCCATTATTAATTTTAACTACCTTAAATATTATGTTAGTCCCCCTGTTTTATTTCTACATTCCTAAATATTACTTTTTTTTTATTTGTTTTTTTCAGAATTACATTTTCAGATTATTAAAATTGTCAGGTTCTTTACTTTTTGAAGTCTTCTTTTCCACTTTGAGTCATATTGCATTTTCGTTATAAACTGTTTTTCATTACCCGCATGAATTTGTAATCTAAAAGGACACATTTTTAACAGATTCTAAATTTGCAAAACCCTTAAAAAAAAGGTTGCAATTCATAATTTTTGAAACGTTTCCTCAAAAAACGCAACCCCAAAAAAAATCCAGAAAAATTGATTTGGTGAAAACTGGCAACAAATAATCCAGCAAAGCAATCCAGTCTTGAAGCAATTCCCCAAGAAATTCCATCCATATTTTTCATAAAAGGTTGCAATTCATATTTTTCAAAACGTTCCCTGAAAAAACGCAACCCAAAAAAAAAAAATCCTGAAAAATTGATATGGTGAAAACTCGCAACAAATAATCCAGCGATGCAATCCGGTCTTAAAGCGATTCTCCAAGAAATACCATCCATATTTTTCTAATTTTTATATTTAAAAACAATTTCCATAAATTTTAAAAAAGCATTCCAATTTATTTTTCTCAAAAATGTGTCCTTGTTCTCAAAAAATGATTCATTCAATTCATCTTTAACGTGATACTACATTCAGTAATTCTTTATACAAATTAATATTGAAAGACATTATATTATTATATGTAATACATATAACTTTAAATATTTTTTTAAAAAACAACGCTCAACAGAAGCATTTCTCATGCTACATGTGCAGGAATTATTGTTGTTAAAACGTTCATATTTTATTATTGTCTGCCTCTTCTTACAGTAAACATTCCTTCCTCTGATTCTTTCAAACATGCCTTCCTCCACTTGCAGAAAGCTGGATGTGGACCTGAAAATATATTTGCATATTTGTTTTTCTAAAACCAATTTTATAGGCTGATTGTAAATAATATTTTCATATTAAGTTGTTTTAAAATCATGGTAATAAAATTAATTATTTACCAATTGCTCTTAGAGTTCTTTTTTTTTCAACATATTTATTATTCTGGTTATTTCATAAATATTTTACAGACAGCTTGCATAACTCTCGCAGACTTCAAATTAATCTTTTAATAATTTTTTTTTTTTGAGCACGGAATACCACAATTTATCAGGCCAACAATATGTTTCTTATAATCTAACTTTAAAATATACGAATCATGAAATATTTGTCTCATTTTTTCACTGTGAGTACATTGCTGAACATGCAGTCTCTATGCTGGTGAAGCAAGTAAGAGTTAACTATTTACCAAGGCAAGATCCAAACAAACCGATAAAGATGAAAGAATATCTTTAACAAACTTCTAGAACATGATGGATACTTTTTTTCTTTCTAACATACCTAATTCTAGAACATGATGGATACTTTTTTCCTTTCTAGCATACCTAATTAACAGTGTCATTCAACCATCCAAATCTCATCAAATGTTAAATAAGAGAAAATTCTTCTAATGTACTACGCCAGAAAGTGTCACACTTTTGGAAATGCTCATCTTTAAAGCCCGTAATAAACCTTCTTTTGACAAGAAAATGGGCTTGATCCGCTACAAAATTTAATTTATATTTTGTGAACCAGGGTTTCCCACCAAGTAATTTCACATCAAATTTAAATAACCTTGTGTAAGACTGTCCGAGTGGTCAACACAATGAGTCTAGGGACGTCTATGGCCTTTGTTTCAAGCGTCTTTATTTCAGGTGTTGTAGGCTCACTTTTTAGTGTTTCTTTTGTGGTACAGTCAAATAGGGGATGGCACAAAACATGAACAGAACAGAGGGTGAGATTCGAATGTTGTCCCGGGCGAGGTTGTCTGTGTCGTGGGGCACCGTCTTGCCTTCGTGTAGGTCCTCTTCTAGGTTGGTGCTCCTCGGAAGGGCAAAAAGAAAAACAAAAGGGACCGGGATTAGTCCCATCCATCCACTCACAGAAAGCTTGTGCTACCGTCACCATATGCAGTGAAGAATAGGAGGAAAGGGAGGGTTTGTGAAGGAAGGAGGTCGATGTGGTTTTGTGCTTGGAGGATGCTACCCCTTGTCACCCCACCACCGCCACCAGAAGGCACCCCTTAAAAGGTACTTGCCTTGGGCCACGACCCGTCCACAGGGCTGTGGCATCCGGACCCAGGCCGTGTTCTCCCTTCCTAGGGCCACCGGGTGTGTGCGCCTTGTAGGTACGTGGAGGGTTCTCCCTCGCGTTCTGGTCCTCGCCTAACCCGCTCCCTCCTGGCTCCTCCGGGGGTCGCTCCTCTCCTGTTCCGGGACTGCTGGGCTCCTCCGGCACTGGCTCCGCTCCTCCTCTGGGACAACTGGGCTCCTTGGGGCTCTGCTCCTCTCCTCCTCCGGGACAGCTGGTCTCCTTCGGGCTCTGCTCCTCTCCTCCACCGGGACAGCTGGGCTCCTCTTCTTCCTCTGGGCTCCAGGGTACTGCTTCCTGATTACGCCGTCCGCCCTCAGTTGGTGGTGTGCTTTTATTGTCCACCTCAGTTTCCATGCCTGCATGTCCTTGCAAACAGCTAGACCGTTAGCCGCTTCCGGGCAGTCACTGGTGTCTCCTCCCGATATGTTCCACTTCCGGTTGTCAATCACGGCAGACTCCCCGTCCTTTTCACACCTTGCAAGGTATTTTTTCCTTGTTGTAAACATTGTTCATTTGAATTCTCTTTAAGACACGTTCCATCTGCCATAAAAGCTCTAGATAATTTAAAAGTTTTAGATTTGTGTCACAATTTTAAAAAAAGCACCTATCCAAATGTTTGAATTGTATTTGAATGTGGGTGTGGGTGGGGGGGGGGTGCCTTGTTTGGTTGTATTCCATTCCAATATTATTAAGTGTACTCAAATTATCTATCTTCCCCAATGGCTGGACTTTTTCTTGGATGGTATTTCGCTTCTTCTTTTTGTGCTACTCTATACTCCTTATAAAATTATTTAATGAGCAGCGGATAGGCCTTCTATCTCTGCATACCATCCATCATCAATGCATACCGTTATCCAATCAAACTCATAACTAAAATGATTATTATTATTAAAAATGCACATTTCAACCATGGACAGGCCCTGCCCTATAGTGTAACTTCATCAAAAAATCGGCCATGCTATTTTATAAAAATTCCACAGCACTTCCGGCAATCTTTCCAAATGTGTTTCTATTTATAAAACGTTTTCTTATATAACCATTTATAATCCTTTTTAAACTTTCATTATATTGTAACTCCTTTATAAAATAGAAAAGGTGCAGTGGATAGGCTTCCTTTCTCTGCATACAAACCATTGTTAATGCACACCATTATCCTAACACACCCATTACTACAATTAAACTAAATTTAAAATGCACATTTCAACCGTAGACAGCCACTGCCTTGTCCTGCAACACCAATAAAAAATCTGCCATATCCTTTCATTCAAACTCCGCTGCACTTCATGCAAATGATCGAAAATAGTTTATAGATTTAAAACGTTTTCTTCTATAAACATTTATAATCCTTTTTTAACTTTAATAATATTCTAATGAATCTCTTTTTCATCTACTTTCCAAACAATATTAACTTTAATACCTTCTTACCTGTTCTGCGAAGTTGCGTGCTTCTTCTCCTATCTCCTTTGTTCCTCCGTATGACGTATTACGTTTTACGTTATCTGCAACATGGATTTCATTATTCAACAAAATTAAAAAAGGACATAGAAGAATATTATTTTTTAATAAACTTACGTATTTTACGAAGTAACGTAATGCGAACTTAAAATATTTGCGTAGTAAAAGCATGCTATCTATTAGCATGCGTAGTAATGGTTAACACGTATTAAAAAATGCGTAGAAAAAGCATTGCAAGGAATGGCCCCGTAGTAATGGTAGATTACCCATCAGCCAGGCTAGCTTGATTTGCATATGGCTGGGTTCAAACTGGAATTGCACGGTGAGCAAAAAAACGATGGATTTAGGCCCAGATCTCTTATTGGGGTGAATGTATGACATTGTTCTGCATTCTGTCCATCAACTGTTGTTTTTGCATTAATCATGTCAGGAAGGCATTTCTATAAAGGGTCTACTCAAAAGGACACCGGCCTTCACAATCTATCAGCCACACACTAGAAATATACTCCATCAAAGTTCCTCATAAAAATCACAGAAGATCTTAGGAAAAACCGTCTGGGACTACACTGGGTCAGGAATAGGGTTTGGACACAACACATCACCAATTTTGTATAGTAACAAGTTACACAAATGGAAGTTAAATAAACTTCTTTATTATGTGACTAAGCACTCCACATCTTCGAGGCAACTGTTTTCTACAACTGTTATTTCTCACTTTCTAGCTTTAATATTCAAGATTATACTGATGCCATTACTTCTGTTACATCACCTTCACAGTGAGCTGTGCAATGGGCTTGGTGTACACCATGGGACTTAGAACCAACAACTAGAAAAGAGCTGCACATGATATTGGGTCCTACAACCTTTACTTCATGCTCAAATGATGTTAAGAAAATCACCAGAAAACCTTGGAACTTAATTTCAACGTTGGATGCTTTCAAACAGGTACCTTTATTTGCCTGAAATGCAATAAAACCTTAAAGTTAATTTGGTTCCCTCCAATATAGAAATACAAAAGCCACAACAAAATTGGAAAAGCTTACTATGACAACCACCAATACGTAGCTATTATGCAGCTTCACATGACTTATGATGTGTGACTATATCCGCTTGTCACTGGTGACTTTTACTTAAATATTGTTACAAATTATTAACATTGAAACTATTAACATTACTAGCCTAAAATTGTTAGCTGTAAGGTATGCACATCACTGCACTGCACTGACAAATGTAGAAATTGTGCCCCCTGTGAAAGTACAATTGAGGGATCGGAATTCACATACAATACCATCACAATTAAACATACTGAATGTACGAATTGCAAAGCAAAGAATGTTGTATACTGTATACTCAGTCCCTGCCAGAAAACCTATATTGGTAAAAGTAATCAGATAGTAAGACACTGCATGAGTCAACATGATTCAAGAATTATGTGGTGCATGATGTCACCTCCCCTGGTCCACCACTTTTTGTAATACAATCATTCAGTTTCAGATTTAAGATGAACAGTGTTGTGACAAGTGCATGTTAAACATACACAGAATGTGCCTTACTTAGACAATAGGTATTCATGATAATGAAGCTACAGACAGCTGAAACAGGATTAAATGAAATGGCAGAATCAGCAGTATATTTTCAAGAGCTGCCATGCCTGCGCCTATTTTGGACAAGTACATTTTATAATTGATATGTACAGTGAATGTATTCATTGCAACTTAAACAGAAACGCACTTCATTTATTGAAATCGTTCTGCTTCCCTGACAAAGAAAAGGTTGCCTAAGTGTTATTTCAATTATCTTACATTCCCCCCAGGCTTTTAAAATCTCTCTAATCATTATATATCTCAAACA